>NC_141148.1:25361041-25511041 GCF_053477565.2 Lygodium microphyllum
ATGTATTAAAAACTTTTGGGTATACTACAAGTATGATGGACTAGTTGGATTGGACTAAGAAGGGGGCTAATTTTGAACCACAAGGCTTACTAGAAATAGAGGAGATTTAGAGGGTTTAGCAATGCAAAAAAGGATAGGTTGACACTTTTAGATATCATGTGAATAGACAAGTGATCAAGCAATATGGGTAGAGTTTTGAGGCAATACAACGCAAAATAATGGGGTATGGACTAAGTAGGACAACATAGGATTAAGTTTGACACTTGTATCCAACTATGGGGGCTGCCTTGTGCTTATATAGAAATGGGAAAACCCTCTTTTTATCCAGTTACAATAGTTCAAAGGTAGCTCTAAGTGCTAAGGACTGATTTAGATCACTCAAGTGAAGTTATGAGTGGTTATGCTTGGTCCACACCTGGGTATACTACTATATATTGTCGTTCACTACTGTGGACATCATGCTTCTCTTGTCTTTTAGACTCCAATTCATTTTGTTTCTCTCATGGAGCTACTCATTGGCCTATTTTGTGATCAATTTACTAACCTTGGAGGTGATCGAAAGTGGGAGAGGTGAGAGAAAATTAAGTTTGTGGTAGTCATGAAGGCCTTGAGAACCCTCCCCAAGCTTATTATGTTGTGTTTGGAGGAGATATAAGGTTATTACATTATGCATATACTTTTCTTTATTTAGTCAATCATTCTTTCTTTAAGGTTTAGAATTTATGTGGGATGCTTTCTAATACTTGCAAATATTAATATTTTATCATTAGACTATTCATGTTATTGGTATTTCACACACAATATTGAAATTACTATTAGTTTTCTAGTAGAAGATGAAATTAAACTATTGGAACAAAGTCATGCAAAAAATATAATAAATTCATGTGGCTATTACCATAGTCAAGTTTGGTTAGAATAAGTTTGGGTATATGTGGACAATGCATTCGTTGTTGGGGGTCTTTAAAGGCACCTCTGCCTAGCCCCCCATGTATTACTACACTGACAGTACCCGCTGTTGCACACTGCAGGTGGTGGGCGCTCGTCACCGTCACTTTATTCTTTATTCCTTTAGTGACAGTTTGAATAAAGGAAGGCATGTTCACACATTGTGACTGTAGGAGTTCCCATTTGGTCTCTCTCTCTTTCTTGCTCTTACTCTCCCATCATAGCTCTTCCAAGCAAGCTTCGATCCTTCTCACCTTTCAATTGGTATCAGAGCATGGATTCATGACTACTCGAGCTTGGTTCATGGCATCTTTAGGTTCCTAATGATTACCTACACTCATTGGGTCTCCTTCCTATCAGCCATAGCCGGCTCTCCCGAGCTCCTGTCACTCCTCGACTTCCCGAGCACCTACCTGGTCCATTTGGACACCCTCAAGGCATTCCTTCGAAGGTATTGGAGCCCTCTTTTTTGTTATTCTACTTCAGTCCACAAGTTTTTTGAAGCAGGGAATTCATGTCCTCTTGCTTCTTGTGATGCCTACTCTCTACCAGTGACTTTGCCCTTCAGGAGGGAGCTCCTGGGGGCCTTGACTACTCCCCCAACCTTGCCTTGACCTTGCCCAACCCTTCCACAGACCCCAGATCAGTTTGGGCTAGCTTGAAAACCTACAAAAAATTTTGCTTTTTACTTCAGCCCTCCCTTGGCACTCATTAGCAGCTTGAAAATACTTCAATTGGCACTTGAGAACACCCCCTTGATGCTCAACATTAGTGGTTATCATTGGGATTGATTTGTGGATTGATTTACCTCAATCTAGGATTTTTTTCCATGGTCCACATGCAGCCACAAATAGTGTTACATCGGCACTTTATATTTATGATTGGTTGGCATTTGACATTGGTTGCTCGATTTGGTCCCAAATGCTAGGGAAATGTATGATGTAATATGAAATGCTTTTGCAGTTGAATTTGCTTAGTCATTGGGATCTTCATCTCTAATGTACTTATGGCATGTACTTTGCTTATGTCTGACCGGTTTTGACATGCTTGGCCTATGCCACTACTACATGCCCGTTACATTGTTTAGAGTTGGATGCTACTGAGCCTTGTGCTCTCATTGTACCTGGCTATAAATTATTATAGCAAGCAGTTATGCATGGACTAATGTGGAATTTTCATGCTGGATCATCCTGATTTTATGTACTTTTGATGATACTTGGTAGGCAGCATCATTAGATGTCAGTTTCTGGTCATTTTGCCTTGGTTTTGGTGGTATTTTGGATGTTTAAAGTAGAAAACAACAAGCAGTTTTGAACTATCTGCACCATTTTGGACTGCAGTATGACATCTTCCATTGACAATGCTATCTTCAACGTCACTAAGCTTGATGGCACGAATTATGCCTATTGTAAGAGCTAAGTTTAGCAGGTATTGGTGCAGAAATCTCAAATCAAGCCACTAAGGATGTATGGCGAGTAGCTTGAAGCTATGACTGATGATGAATGGGATAAGCTTGATGAGTTATGCAAGTCCACCCTCATCTTGTCTCTCATTGAACAAGTGCACTACAATGTGGGATAAAATTAAGAACTTCTATGACAAGAAAAGTCCAGCAAGTCAGATGTATTGGCTGAAGCAGCTTATGGACCTATGCATGAAGGAGAATATGACAATGTCTGCTCATTTGAGCCAATTCCATGCTATTCTCAAAAACTTAACTTCGCAGGGCATTACCTTCAATGATGAGGTTACTCCATTGTTTTTCTTGGGACTCTGAGTGAGTCATGGGATGTATTCCGCATTGCCTTATGTGGTCCTGCTACTATTTTGAACTTGTCTGATGTAGAGAGTGCTCTTCTGCAAGAAGAGATCAACCGTAAGAACTTGGATGCCTCTCGTCTGCTGCATGCTTTGACTGTTAGAGGCAGAGATAGTAATGGAAAGAATGACTGTGGGTATGGATGTGGCAAAGACTCGCAGACGTTTAGGTCTAAGTGGTGTGGTAAGTCGCGCAGCAAGTCTCATGGGAGAAATGCTAATGTGACATGTCATCATTGCAGCAAGAAGGGTCATATGCGCCCACTATGTAATGAGTTGCACAATGAGAAGCGCAAAGAGAAGGGGAAAGACAAAGTACATGAAAATTCCTCTGATCATAGCATTATGCCTCCAAAATCTAGTGTGAAAATCGAGGAGATAAATGACATGCAAATTGATGACTCCGATGGGGAGTACATACTTGCAGGTAGTTCTTGTGATGCTACGCCATTGACCGAGGTTCACTCAATGTATGCGCAGTGCTGGCTTTTGGATTATGGTGCTTCATTTCATGTTACACCATGTTGTGAGTGGTTCCATTCCTACCGCATTGTCTCTGGTTGAGTTCACTTGGGTGATGACAGGTCACTTGCTATTGTTGCCATTGGGGATGTACAGAAGCAATTCTCTACTGGCAGTACTTTTCTGTTACAAGATGTACGTCATGTACCTATGCTTACCCGCAGTCTTATGTCTGTAGGAGGGCAACTTGATGATGTTGGATTTCGTGTTTCATTTGGACATTCTACCTGGAAGATCACCCATGGTAGACTTGTGCTTGCTAGAGGTACCAAGATTAGTAGCCTCTATCCTCTTGTAGTTGATGGATCCCCTGTTGACCATGTTTTGTCAGTCAGTTCCATCCCACATGTATCTCTTTGGCATGCCCGTTTGGGCCATATGTCCTTGAAGGGAATGAAAATATCTCTTTGGGCCATATGTCCTTGAAGCGAATGAAAATGTTTTTTGGTTTTGCAGTACTTACCGTCTCTTAACTATGCATGTTTTGATTCATGTGACCATTGTCTTTATGGCAGACAGACTAGGAATACGCATAAGAAGTCTGATAGGACATGCATGAGTGAGCCCCTAGCATTGGTACATTCGGATGTCTGTGGACCCATGCCCTGTCAGTCTATGGGTGGTGTAAAGTATTTTGTGACATTCATTGACAATTTTTCACGTAAAGTCTTGGCTTACCCCATTAAGCTTAAGTCAGATGTCTTGGTTGTGTTTCAGAGATGGCCTACATTGGTTGAGAACCAGACTGGGCATAGGCTGAAATGCCTTAGGATTGACAATGGGGGAGAATATGTGTCATGTGCCTTTGAGCAGCTGTGTGACAAGAGGGGTATTAAGTGTCACTTGACCGTCCCCCTACACCCCATGAGAATGGTTTGATTGAGTGGATGAATAGAAACATCCAAGAGCGTGTACGCAGCATGCTTAGCCATGCAAGCCTACCACAGAGCTTTTGGGCTAAGGCAATCATCAATACAACTATGCATGTCATAAATAGATCACATTCCAGTGGTTTGGATTTCTAGCTTGCAAAGGAGGTATGGACCGAGAAACCTTTATCTTATGCACATCTACATGTCTTTGGATGTGAGGCATTCTGCCATGTGTCCAAGGACAAGCAGACTAAGTTGGATCCTAAGAATGACAAATGCATTTTCCTTGGCTATGGAGATGAAGGCGAGATGGGTTACCACCACTGAGATCCGCAAGCACGAAAAGTCATCAATATCCATGAAGTAGTCTTCCATGAAGACAAGATGCATCGGCAGCCTGAGAAGGTGGTAGAGATATGCATGGTTATATTCCAGGAGGAGCCACGTGCTCCCGCACAACCAGTTGCACAGCCTACAGTAGCAGTTGGTACACATGGCTAGGGTGTTGGACAGGCAATAGAGCCTACAGTGAGATGGTCTACTAGAGCTAGACATACACCTGATAGATTTGAGCCTTTGATGCATTATGTCTTAGTTATAGATGCAGGAGAGCATGTCACCTATGATGAGGCTATACGTAGGGGTGACAGTCACTCCTGGGAGAGGTCTATGCAATCTAAGATGGACTCCTTGCATAAGAATATGACTTGGGATTTGGTTTCACTACCTCACAACATGAAATCTTTGCCATGCAAATGGGTGTACAAGTTGAAAAGTACCCTTGGGCACCCCAAGATGGCTTATAAGACAAGACTTATTGCTAAGGGTTTTAAACATGAGCATAGAGTTAACTTTGATGAAGTATGTTCTCCTATGGTCAAGATGACCACCCTACACTTGGTTTTGGCCTTAGTCGCACAACTTGACTTGGGCATGTATCAGATGGATGTCAAGGCTGCACTCTTGCATATATCACATGGATGTCAAGACTGCATTCTTGCATGTATCAGCTTGACCTAGACATGTATCAGACGAATGTCAAGACTGCATTCTTGCATGGGGATTTGCATGATGAGATTTACATGAAGCAACCTAAGGGCTTTGCAGAACCTGACAGGAAGCACCTAGTGTGCAAGTTGAAGAAAAGTCTTTATGGCTTGAAGCAAGCACCTAGGAAGTGGTATCATAATTTTGATGCCTTTATGCAGTCACAAGGCTACAGCAGGAGCGCTATGAATCCGTGTCTTTAAACTAAGACAATTTGTGATATCTCATTGCTTATTTTTTTACTTTATGTGGATGATATGCTAATATCAGGGAAAGCTCATGATGAGTTGGATGCTCTTAAATCTCAGCTAAAGAAGAGCTTTGAGATTAAGGATTTGGGACAAACCTTTCACGTTCTTGGTATGCGCATTAACCATGATAAGCATCAAGGACTACTCTGCCTCTCACAAAGGGAGTACATTCATAAAGTCCTTGAGCGTTTCTGCATGCTGGACGTAAAGTCTATTGGCTATGCATTACCTTCTTATGTGAAGGTTTCACATGTCGATTATCCACAGATAGATGAGCATAGGGCTGAGATGGCTAAGTTCCCTTATGCATCGGTTGTGGGTAGTTTGATGTATGCCATGATAGCCACTTGACCAGATATTGCCTTTGCAGTTGGTGTTATGGCACGCTATATGGCTACACCTGGCAAGAAACATTGGGATGTCGTGAAGGGTATCATGAGATACACAGCAGATATGTATATTTTCTATGGCAGCCAAGATACATGAGTTGTGGGGTACACAAACTTCGATTATGCACAACATGTGGATAGTAGGAAGTCCACTTCTGGCTATGTATTCGCCTATGTTGGAGGTGCTATCTCTTGGATGTCCAGGGTTCAAAAGTGTACGACTCTCTCTACCACTGAGGCTGAGTATGTTGTAGCCAATGAGGCTTGCAAGGAGGCTATATGGTTGGGCCATTTGGTTCATGACCTTGGGATTCATTCTATACCTACGTTGCATTCGGATTCTATGAGTGCTATTCAACTAGCCAAGAATCCGATCTTCCATGTGAAGAAGAAACACATTGAGGTGAGGTATCACTTCATACGTGAGGTCGTGGAGGACAAGTCTGTTGACTTTTCCAAGATCTCCACTAACAAAAATCATGCCGACCTACTTACGAAAAGCCTCACTACTGAGCGATTTGCCTTCCTCGGGAGATTGATGGGCATTGGATGAGATGACATTTTTCCTCATCATGTTGTACATGTATACATTGTATTGTCTTTTCTTTTTCTTTTTCACTCCTCACTAGGGCATATTCGTCTTTAAGTGGCAGGTTGTTGGGGGTAAAGGCGCCTCTACCTAGCTGCCCGTGTATTACTACACTGACAGTACCTGTCACGGCACACTACAGGTGGCGAGCACCCGTCACCGTCACTTTATTCTTTATTCTTTTAGTGACAGTTTGAATAAATGAAGGCCCAGTCACACATTGTGAGTGTAGGAGTTCACATGTGGTCTCTCCCTCTTTCTTGGTCTTGCTCGTTCTTACTCTCCTGCCATAGCTCTTCCAAGCAAGCTTCAATCCTTCTTACCTCTCATTCATGGCACCAAAAGGCATAATGACCCATTCATATTGTTTTCTAAATCTAGTCTTGAATACATTAGCAGTACCCATTCTAATTTGGTAGTACCTAGACTTTATATATAGCTTGCTAAAGATTTTAGCTCCCTTTAGCTTGTTTAAGAGGTCATCTACCCAAGGAATAATATATATATTCTTAGTAGTAACTTTATTTAATGTCCTATAGTCAATGCATATGCAGTATATTTTATTATTATTCTTTACTAATAGTATGTGTGCACCAAAGGGTGATAAGATGGGAAAAATTAAGCATTTGTTCAATATTTGAGTGACTTGAGTTGAGATTTCATTTTAATGTAAGGGAAATAACTTATGACTAATGATTTGGTCCTTCTTGACTTGTTAACCATCGAAGTTGCCTCATAGAATACAAGCAATGCAGTCATCCTCAAGTTGCAAAGCTTGATATGATGTTCTCACTCTTGAATGACTTTACTTTCTAACAAATTCCATCGGAGTAGATCAATTCTTTATTGGAGTGAGATATTAATGGGATAAGGAAATTCCATGTGAATGATTTGGCTTCCATGGCTTTTGAATCTTAGTATGCCCTAAAGAATCTTTTGTAGAAATTTGTGTCTTGCTAAAGAAAAAAATTGTAGAGAATTAATGCAATGTAGGAGTTGTAATGTTAGTTCTCCCATTTTGTAGAAATAAGAGCTATCAATATATCAAATGAGACCTCCCTCTAATTCGAAAAACATGTGTCAATTTGTTGTAATATTTTCTTAGGATGAACAAATAGAAGGAAGAGCTTAAGAGATTAAGCTTAAAATCTTAAGTATAAGCTTTGTATGCAACCATGGATGGAAACAATGGTGGAGGGCAACAACAAACTAACATCACCCCTGTCAAATGGACAGGCAAAGATCGCAGTGATGTCCAAAGAGGAGGACAATTCCAATGAGATGATGCCAATATGAATCAACCTTTACCCTCCAATTTTATTCTCTCCCTTCATGTTGCAAACCCACTCTTTGGCCCAAACCCACTTGGTTAGTGGTTATGGCTTGTGGTCTCATGGTTTTGTGGGAAGGAGGGTGGTATCAAAGTTGTTGGAGGTTTGTACATTGTCTAGTATTTAATAAAGGAGAGTTCTTGGACTACAAACTAGTGGGGATGTTGTAGTTTCTCAAGAGAAGCTCAAAAGACAAGCCTGATGCTTGATGTAGTGATGATAATGACTCTAAGAATGGATGTAAGGCTCTTCTCTAATGTTGATATATAGACCAATCACCTTGCTTTGATACCAATATTGAAGCCTTCACTATACAATAGCGAGTAGTTCATTGAAATTTGAGAGAAAAAAATTCCACTAGAGAGAAATTAGAGGTATAATTTTCCCCCATGCAAGAGTACGCACCTCCCTCATGCATGTATTTATGGATTTACATTTCTTAGTTTTTTTGCTCAGAAATTGTGAAAAACATCCATTTGAACTTTTTGCTTTCCTTGCATGAATAACATGTTTTTCACTAATAATTTTATTTATCTCTTACTTAATAAATCTAATGTTATAAAAATATTTAACTTGCCCTTAGGCCTCATACAAAGTCAACAATTGTAATAAATAAATTTGTGCATGAGCACACAATCAATCCATGCAATAGAAGTATCTAAAAATAATCATAATTCTTATGCACCAAAAAGTGATCCTTTGAATGTAAAAATAATTATTCATAACTTTATCTAATATTCTCCTTTACTAGAAATTAAAAAACATTAAATTCTTGTCATCTATCAGTGAGGCACAATACGACCAACATTACACATGATGCCACCCTTAGCAAGTCAATATCATGTGGAAATTAAACAAATGAAAGCCTCTAAAATAAATAGTAAATAACATCTTATTTTTATAAAATTAAAATTATATAATATTATAAATTAATTAATATTATTTTATTTTAAATATATTTTAATAACTATATTAATATAACAACATAGTATTAGTAATTTAATATGTATATCTATAGTAATGCATATGTAACAATGTTAATATATTATTATACTTTAATATTAATATTAATGAAATATTTAATATTAAAGATATCATTATCGTGTATTTTTATTAATTTCTTTTTATATTTATTATACTTATAATAGTTAATATTAACATAGTTACTAATATTGATAATTATTTTTTTGTATTAATAATATAATATATATATCTATTATCATTTTATGTATTGTCAGAGAGAGAACTGGAGAGAGAGAAAGAGGAGAGAGAAGACTGCAAAAGAGAGAGAAAGACTGCAAGAAGAGAGAGAAAGAGTGACGAGGAGAGAGAAATACTAGATTTGGAGAGAGAAAGATAGGAAAGAGAGAGAAGCCATGGAAGTTGTGAGCAAGATGAGAGAGAAGGACAGTAATTGTATTAATGTGTCAAAAAGATATGAAAATTTGCATGTCCTCTCCTTTTATACCAATGTCAGTGTGACATGGCATAATATCAATATTATTTTACACTAAGTCCTTATTCCCAGCTTCTTACAATCCATCCCTTCCCAAAAGTTTTTGTCCTCAAAAATAAACCTGAAAGACTAGAAAAGGATGGATAGAACAGAGTACTACTCTGTTTTTACAGCTTTACAAATGGAAAAATGAATTAAGTATGACCAACCATATGGACTAAAATCGAAGAACAAGAGTAGGCCTCAGCTATATACATGATTTGTGATACTTCAAAAGTATATGGAGCCATAAAATCTTCAACAGATAATCTCAAAATGAAGTAAACAGCTTGCTGTGTAAACAGATGTATAAACAAACCCTGCTGGACCAAATCTACTATAACTTCTAGTAGAAGTATCCAAATGAGGCGTGCCATATATCAAAACAAAGCTCTTGAAGAGTACTTTAAGCTCATGTAGATAGCTTAATTCTAAAAATTAGGCACGATAAAAACTGTTCTAAAATAGCGTCATATCCTGATCATGTTTACATCATCACTAGCTCCATAATGAATAGGCTTCAGCCCCACCAATGTATCCCTTAAGGAAGGAAATTCATCCAATATAGAATCAAGCCTCCAATAAGCTTCTTTAGGTGGTAAACCTCTCCATTTGATCAAATATTCCACGATAGAATGAGATCGAAGCTTCTTCTCACGCTGACCTATAACAGCCTCTAGGATGTACTGAACAAGACATTCTTCATCAATAGGTGGCAGCTCATCAACTATATCTACTGGATCACCATAAAAAGGCTTGAGCTGAATAACATGGAAAACATTGTGAATCTTTGTGGAAGAGGGAAGCTCTAATCTGTATGCCAAGTCTCTAATTCACTTAAGGATCCGGTAAGGGCCATAAAACTTGTGGGCAATGTAGAGTACCTGGACTTGGGCACCTTCAGTAAGACCAACTCTTCTTCTTGGAACTCTAAAGGCCGCCTCTTCTCATTAGCATACATCTTCATTCGGTCTTGAGCTTTCCTAAGATTCATCTTGCATTGCTGAAGAAGGGTTTGCATTATTTCTAACTCTCCCTTCCCATGAGGATTGATCCTTTCATTAAAGATGACTGTGGGTAAGGGCACCTTGTAACCATACAAAGCCTCGAAGGGTGAAACTCCAATACTAGCGTGGGTGGAATCGTTATAAGCAAACTCAATCAAGTATAACCAAGAATCCCATGAAGTTTGGACCTCATAGCAAAAATGGCAAAGATAAGTCTCCAACCATTTATTAACTCTTTTTGTTTGTCCATCAATTTGTGGATGATAGGCCGTAGATGGAGCCAATTTACTGCCCATAGATGTAAATACCGCCTGCCAAAAGTTACTCATAAACTTTAAGTCTCTATCGTGAACAATCACCTGCGGTAATCCATGTAGTCTAAAAATCTGCTCCATAAACTGACTGGCCACTTGACAAGCAGTAAACTGAATCTTAGTTGGAATAAAATGGGCTGCCTTAGTGAGTCTATCTACCACCACATATATACTATTCCATCCCTTATTGGTAATAGGCAAGCCAATAATGAAATCCATAGTAGTATGAGTCCATTTACCTGTAGGAATAGGTGATGGTTGTAACAAACTCCTGGCTTATGGGTAATGTCCTTATTCTGCTGACAAGGCATACACTTCATGACAAAGTGTCAAGCCTTGACATCTTTCCACAGTCCTTTCCAATAGAAACTTTTGTTGATCCTGTCATAGGTCTTGAAAACTCCTAAATGTCCAGCTAAAGGCGAAGAATGTAGTTCCTCCATAATTTTTTGTATAAAAGAAGAGGTAAAAGGAATAGCAATCTTGCCTTTCAACCAAATAAGGCCATTTTTGAACTGATAATGCGAGTTTTCTTCCATAAGACCTTGCTGTAATTTCTGAAAAATATGGCTGAATTCTTCATCCAAAAGATAAGCCTCCTATAATTCTTCAATCCAATCATTATTCAATTCAGTCATAGCTGAAACTTTGCAAGCCCACATACGAGAAAGAGAATCAGTCACTATATTGTTTTTACCCCTCATATGAGTGATATCAAAATCATAATTCTATACTGTAGCTACCCAATGACGCTGCTTAGAAGTAAGATTGGACTAAGTAAGGAAATACTCAAGAACCCTGTGATCACTGTGTACTCTAAATCGGCTCCCATACAAGTAATGGTGCCACTTCTTACTTGCATGCAAGATAGCCAACATCTCCTGGTCATAAACATTCATGGCCATTTCTTTATCTGTAAGCTTACGGCTCTCAAAGGCAATCAATCCATGCTCTTGTAACAAAACAGCCCCAATGCCACGGCCACTAGCATCACACTGTATAGAAAATTCTTTGGAGAAGTCTGGGCATACTAAGATAGGAGCAGAGGTAAGGAGTCCCTTTAACTAGTTGAAGCTACTATATGCAAGAGCATCCTAAAAGAAAGCCTCCTTCTTCAACCTATCAGTCAAAAGAGCTACAATGGCCACATAATGCTTAATGAATCGGCGATAGAATGAAGATAAACCAAGGAATCCTGTAAGAGAAGTAGTAGTAGTTGTTGTTGTTGTTGTTGTTGTTGTTGTTGTTGTTGTTGTTGTTGGTCAATCTTTTATACAATGCACCTTCTTGGGATCAGCCTATATTCCTTTTTCACTGACAATATGTCCCAAGTATTCCACTTCAGTCTACATGAAAGAACACTTCTTCTCCTTAGCAAAAAGCATGTGATGTCTCAATACATCAAAACCCCTCCTCATATGTGCCAAGTGATCCTATAAATTCTTGTTGTAGATCAGAATGGCATCAAAGAATACCAAGACAAACTGAAAGAGGAAAGGTTGTAAAATCTTATTCATCTGGCTCTAGAAGGTAGCTAGAGTATTTATAAGCCCAAATGGTATCACTAAGAAATGATAGAGCCCTCGATCAGTCCTGAAAGCAGTCTTGACTTCATCACCCTCTCGCATGCGAATCTGATGATACCCTGATCTCAAATCAATCTTCGTAAAGAATCGAGCCCCCTTGAGCTCATCAAGCAAATCATCAATGGTGGGTATCGAATACATGTTCTTCACTGTGATCTTATTAAGATCCCTGTAGTCAATGCACATTTTGAAATATCCATCTTTCTTTTTGACTAACAGAACTAGAGATGCATAAGGTGAAGAACTTGGTTCAATGAATCCCATCTCAAGAAGTTCCTTGATTTGCTTGGCTACTTCCTCTCGTTCACACTTTGATAATCTGTAAGGTGGCTTATTGATTGTCTTTGAGTTGGGCTCTAAATCAATGGGGTGATCTACTGCTCTCTTAGGAGGCAATGAAGTAGGTACCTCAAACAAATCCCTATACTTCTCAAGAAGAGTTGTCAAGGCTAGAAGGTTTGCTGAATTATTGGGCTGATATTGCATCTCTTTATTCAAATGCAAAACAAATATTTGTGAGTGCCTCTTGTACTCCCTTTTGAGTTGTTGAATGGTAATAAGGTGAAAATATGATCTACTAGGAATTTCCTGTAAATGAATGAGCTATCCATTGAAGATAAACTCCATATACAACTGTGAGAAATCCATAGTGATCCTGCCTAATGTCATCAACCAATCACAACCAAGTACGATGCCTATAGGCCCCATTTCCAAAGTGATTAGGTTTACTTTTGCTTCAAAATTTTCAGCCAGCTGTAAAGAAACTTGTGGGCATATCTGTGTGTTGATTTTCTCTTCACCATTGGCCACTTGACCTCTAATGGGCTGCTATAAATCTATGGGAATACAATTCAGCTTGTCCATGATGGACTTATTCATAAAACTATGGGTACTGCCACTGTCTATCATAATGAACATTGACTTTTCATAAATGTTTCACTTCATACGGAGTGTATTAGGGCTCTTAGATCCTGTCCAAGCATCCATGAAAATAGAACAATTAGTGGCATCAAGTGCCTCATGACAAGTCCCACCTGGATCAAAAGGGACACTTCCACCTGAATCAAAAGGAAAAGAGTCGACTGGATCATAGAAATACTCTTGCCCAACTTCTTCCTCAAGATCTTCATTTTCAGCATTAAGTGCAATTGCATTAGCTTCAACCATCTCATCTTCAAAATCCTCAAAGACTAACATACTCTGAAGCTTGGGTTTAACATTTTTATATACACACTTTGAGGCATGATCAGGTGTATACTTTTCCCCACACTTGAAATATAAGCCTTTCTCCTTTCTTTCTTTATAAAGATCCATAGGAATAGACTTAGGATTCATTTTGGCTGAAATGGATTTAGGCTTGGTGTCCCCTTGTTTGAAATCAACTCTAGGATTATTTGCTGTCCTGAAATTACTTTGAGGTCTAGAAACATTGAATGGTGGATAAGTTGGTACCCGTAAGCTCCCATTTGGCACATGATTGCTGCCATAAGTGTTACCAACATTCCCCTGTTTAAAAACAATCCTTGGCTATCCAAAACTTGGCTGAAATGAAGATTCTCTTCTATATTTTCTTCCATAGCGCTCCGCAAGCTCAATAGCCTTAAAGAGGGAAGTAGGGTTTTGTGCCATGACATCAGCTGATAAAGATGGCTCTAAACCATACATGTACTTGTGAAGCTTAGCCTCATCACTGATACTTTCTACATACATGATTAGGTTGAGAAATTGGTTAGTGTACTCTCTTACACTTAGGCCTCTTTATTCCAAACCATAACATCTTCATGCCAATTTCTCTTTTTCAAGAGAGGAGACAAATAGTTCAGCCATAAGTGCCTTGAAAGCTTCCCAATTCTCTACAATTATGTTTTCCTTTTTAATATACCTCCACCAAGTATGGGCAAATCCCTCCAAATGCAAAGAAGAAAAATGAATCTTCATGTCATTAGTTTTAGGGAATATGTCAAAGTAGGATTCCATCTTAGAGATCCACTCCTCTAAATCAGATGGTGAAGATGACTGACCATTAAATTTGGCTAAAACAATCTTGTCCTTTAGCTCTCTTTCATGGAATGGTTGCTGTCCCAAAATAGACTGTTCATGAGTACCATGCATTGAACCCCCAAATTGAGATGGAAATCTCCCAATAGGTAGCTGAGAACCACTATGCAATCTTCCTGTTGGGAGAGGCCCCTAGGAATTTGAGTATTCAGCCCAAAAGCTTGAGAGTTAGCTCCATTCAAACTGCCCAAATAGTCATCATACCTTTGTGAAGCCTCACCTACTTCATATTGGCTATTTGGGATGCCTCTTCTTCCAATAATCCCATGACCATGACCATTTTGATTAGATGGCTGAAGTGGGACTGAAGGCTCACTATTTGAATAAGCTTTCTCCTTAGCTTCTTTAGATCCCATTTGCATCTGCATCCATTGGAAAAATTGTGCCATCATTGAGCATTAGATGCCACCAACTTGTCAATAGAAGCCTTTGTTCGAGTCGTTGAATCTACTAACTTCTCAATGGAAGACTTGGTTTGATCAATAGACAAAACCATTTGCTCCATTCTTGATAATAGGGCCTCATGACATTCTTTATATCTTTGTTCATGTATGCACAAGGTATTATTAAGTATATTAACTTCCCCTTGTTGTTGAGGCTCTTCAGGGCTCTCTTGAGGTGCATTATCCAACATGGAATCTCTGATTTGCTGAGCATAATCATCCTGGACCTTATTTTTACCCTTATGTCCTACCATAATAGTGCAGTGCTTTGACATGGTTGATGATGACTTGATCAATTTTCATGTGCTTGATAAAGCCTCAGGTAGTCCAATGTTGCCAAAATAATCTTCAAGTCTTGTGCATTCAATGCTTAAGAACAATCTTGAAGCTTCAGATGCTTGAGATTGAAGCATTAAACCCGTTTCCCCCAAATTTTGGGTCCATGGAAGCTCTTGAGCTTCAATATTTGACCATTCGTGCTTAATCCTTGCAATTTGTTGAAGAATCCTTACTGAAATGATCCCACGGGTTGAAAAGATGAAGAATCTTCAAGAAATTGTTGAGAAATGAAAGCTTGGGCTGAAGCTTTCATGGCTGCCCATGGACTGTTCATGTAGGGTTTCAAGACAATGAAAGGATGAAGAATATAGCCTCATTTGAGAGTTTACACATGAGAAAGTTGAAGTAGACCATGCCAAAGATCATTGAGAAGCACTAGTGCTAAATATTTGTTAAAGATTGATGAAGAACAGGGCTAGAAAATTCAGTGCAAAATTTGAGTTACTGTCATGCACATGTGGCTGTCCATACAGTCATGAAATTGGTGCTCTACATATTACATTTGATGCCTAGAAGGCCATTATGCATGCCATTGTTGAAGAGAAGCAAGGATCGATGAAAGAAGAGAAGATCTCTGCTGAAAACTCCATGGAAGCTTGGCCAAAGCTTGGAGAAAGAGAAAAGGAATACCTCTTGAAAAGTAACCATAGCTTAACCCCAAACTAAGCCCGGTTAACTCTTATTTACCCTAGTTACCTCCAATTTTGCATGAAATTTGATGACGACCTGCCACTTTAGCCATCCTCCGCCATATCTGACCTTGGAGATCTCCAGATGTAGTCTCTTACTAAGTGTAGATGGTCTGCGGTACTCCACCAATCACTGTCTTGTACAATTCTTGCCTGAAATTGATCTTAATGGAAGAAAATAGGACTAAAAATAGAAGGAAAAAATGGATCAAAGACCAATGCTCTAATACTACTTGTCAGAGAGAGAAAGAAAGAGGAAAGAGAAATACCGCAAGAAGAGAGAGAAAGAGAGTGACGAGGAGAGAGAAATACTAGATTTGGAGAGAGAAAGATAGGAAAGAGAGAGAAGCCATGGAAGCTGTGAGCAAGATGAGAGAGAATGACAGTAATTATATTAATGTGTCAAAAAGATATGAAAAATTACATGTCCTCTCCTTTTATACCAATGTCAGTGTGGCATGGCATAATATCAATATTATTTTACACTAAGTCCTTATTCCTAGCTTCTTACATGTATATTATGTGGAGACTTTCAAGAGCACCAAACGGCATGGGTAGTACCCCCCCTAAGCCCTAAAAGGGTCCAAAGTGACTCTACTTTTGTAACATCTCACTTTGTGCAATGTAGGTGTGGAGCACCTAATACACACACATATATATATGAGAGAGAGAGAGAGAGAGAGAGAGAGAGAGAGGTCCCCCAACGGTCTAATTCATCATTACCTAGAACATTCTCATTAACACTATGAATCATCATATGCGGCCAATTAACTCCATGAATCATTGTATGGATAAACAAATAAAATTTATCTGGTAAGTGTAAAAAATGGATTTAAAAATGTTATGCCCAAAATTTGTAACAACAAGTGGATCCCTAACGCCTAAAAGATCAAGCAAACACTATGGCCTCAATGAGTCATTGTGTGTCAAAGAAATGAAGAAAAATTATTTGAAAAATGAAGTAAAAATATTAGTGGCAAAAAGCAAGCAGATCCCTAAGGCCTTGCTAAGGAACAAACACTACGATCTTGTCTTTATTAGCCCCCAACCCCTCCCCAAAAAAAGTTGGCAAACAATTGCTTGATAAATGAGGGTGAGGATAAAATTTTTATTTGTTTAGTATTGAGATTAGGTTCGGCAATGTCTTGGTGCTAGGAGAGCACCTTAGCCACAATGAAGAGGATCATTTAGTGTAGATAGATAGATAGATAGATAATACGTGTATCATTTGTAATGATAGCATTTGGCATGCCACTTATCAATATGTGGCATGTTACAATGCATGAAGCAAGTTCCATTTGGTAGCCTATGTTCATGAAAATAGGGAGTTTAATGTAAAATGAATTGCAAAATTTAGAAGGGGGGGGAGAAAAGGCTTTCGAAATTAACGCAATAAGGTTTAACGCCTCGAACTTTACAAAATTCGCAGTTATAAAAAACGGCAAGTGCACCTACCTTATTCAAAAACCCTCCAAGTTTTGGAAGGTTTTTTGTATATGCTGGGAAAAAGGAGTTTCATGGACGTATATAAGTAAAACTATTGGTGTACGAGGGATCATCCGTGCGAGCATTCCAGTATAGAATCGTTAGTCATACGTGCAAAACATGTCCCAGAGAGTCGAGGTAACAAATCCCTCTTCTACTATATCTGGCATGCACATATGAAAAAATTGGCTATGAACAGTCACTCAGAGAATGTGAACAGTGGTTTTTTTATATTGTTAAGTTGAATTAATAAGTAATAATTGCATCGAAGAGCGCCTGTAGCTCAGTGGATAGAGCGTCTGTTTCCTAAGTAGAAAGTCGTAGGTTCGATCCCTACCTGGCGCGGCAAGCCCTTTATGTCTGGAATGATTGGGATTTGCTGAGAAGCAGTGTTTTCCTTGCCCACCGAAAATTGGGTGGTTTTTTGGATAAAGTTCCCATGCGACAGTGTCGCGCGCCCTTATTCTCTTTTGTTGCAAAAAGTACAAGCTCACAAGACATGTATCTGCAGAGCAATGTCGATGGATAACCATAAGAATGACCGACGATGCCAAAAAGGCCCATCCTATCTTGTATAGTGTGTGACAAGGCATGTGGAGGGGAAGAAAGAAACAAAAGGGTGGGATCCTATGTTGTGTAGTGTGTGACAAGGCTTGCGGAGAGGTAGAATCAAAAGGGCTATCCTACCTTGGATGGTATGTGATGAGACTTGTACAGAGCAAGAAGCATTAGAGAGGTTAAGAAGAAAAGGATTCAAACACTTGGGCCAACATTTGGTATTGGAGCTGGGGATTCTTGGTGCCCCTAGAACCTGGAAGTTTGGAGCAGGAATTAGTAGTAGATAGAGGTCGAGGTGTCGCCACTCATCATGTTTCGCAAATGGCTTTGGTCTCTGAAGGTAACCATTCTGAAGCAACAAAAATACTACCATTTTGGGATATCACGCTCTGGTATCATGAAGCTTATTGAGTAACTATAAAATAGGTCATAACATGCTGAAATGCAAAAGGATCCATACTAAAATCAATGGTACTAAGTAGGTGTAGTCAATATGGACATAACACATGTGAATGCAGCAAAGAAAGCGTCAAATATTGGTAGCTTGCTAGTAACGAGTGTGGTGAATTGAACAATTGATTGAGTTCATAGTAAGAGGAAGACATCAAGAAGGAAAAGAACATCTAACACGTTTAGAAAACAAATCGTGACCTGAGGGTGTAAAAATGTGGCACAGACTAAGGGGCTTCAGGAGAAGAGTTGGTTAATCGAATCTTCATGGGTTATAGCACAGCCTTCATATAGAACAGTTAAGGCTCTTGATTGGTGTTACTTATGGAGATATGTTTGTTTGCTTGGGTGATATTTTATTGTAATAGTTCTAGTGGTGACCCAATTGCCTCGGGCACCCTAAGATGTTTTGGACTACGTGTTGAAAATTAAGCATGAAAGAGAGCCATGGTGAGAAAATTAGAGAGAGCTGATCACATACACACTCACGTTGCATTAAACCATGGTACCTTTAAATAAGCTTTGGGTACAGCTCATGTGGCTGAAAGGCCGTCCACCTCTCCTATGAATTGGAATGCATTGGTATATTCACTCCAGCTCCTTTTATTGAAATGCAACTAACGTCCTTGCTCACTTTTTACTAAGACATCGCTACTTAAATGAACTGACAAGTGCTAGTCAGCATGCCTACATGATCTACCGTTGTTTCTCAGCACTCCGAGGGTGGGCTGTCTTGAGTTAGTTGCATTGCATAGTAGTAACCCCCCTTAATTCTGAATTAGAAGCTACAGAATAGACTTATGGCTTATTGGCTTTTGTAGAATCTTGTGGATTTTTAGAGTTGGAAGGGCTTAAAAAATATGATTTGAAGTCTAACGAAGTTGCAAGCTTTAAGCCTTCTTACTTAGTGATATTGGCTGGCTTGCTCCAGTACTCCTTCATGGTGCATCCGATTTTATGTGGAGCACCTGTCCTCCATGTCCAACTCTGCCACAATGGGTGCAGGTGACTTCTTACCCTTTTCGGATGGTGGCTTTCTGGAAAGGAAACAAAATCTCTCATAGGAGTCATTGTAATAGCTTACTGCGCCTGGGAGTTCTTTCTTGCTAATTAACAAAGAAGCCACATGATGTTCCAATGTAACATTTACCATATCCCAAATGTATCTGTCATTAGTGGACTCATATCCTAAATGTATCTATCATTAGTGGACTCATATTTGATGGAAGATCAAACAGTACATCACAATCATGGCACAGATGAGAACACAGTACATGTTCAATGAGGATGCATGAAGAGGTTTAACGAAAGAGGATGAAGATGGAATGGCCAATAACCAAAAAACTCATCACGATTTTCTTCATAATGAGCTTTACAGAACATACATGTAATACATATCTTTCAATGTCGAATTGTTTTTAACAAAACACATAAGAATATCAGTATCAGCATGTTAATCCCGTACATTGGAACCAAACATCTGTAAAGCACGGAAGTATCACTTAAACTTGTAAGCTGGTTGCCCAACAAGCCTCACATCCATGCACAGGCGTCATTTGTAGTGAGGATTTCTCCAGCCTCTTCAGGTTTTTTACTGAAATTTGGCTGTTTCTCTGCTAGAGGCACAACGGAATTGCAATCAGGCAAATAGAGATGCAAATATGATCATAACATATCTAAAACTGCATTACAGCCCAGTAATTTTATAAAATACGCCATTCCAACCAGGACAGCAGACTGGAACTGGTATAGGATGACCCCTTTTCACCGCACCACAGCAGAGCTGGTATAGGATGACTGTTCTTTCACCAATTCATTGTATTTTCTTCATTGTATAGGTTGCAGCACACTAGGGTTCACTACATGCCATCTACTTTATCAGTTCTCTTCTCTAGTCCTGCAATCCTTTAGTTTCTTGCCCTCCAATACCTGTCCACAATATTCTTCAGAAGAAGAATCCAACTCCGACCTGTGCCACACTTTGCAACTCCAAGATGCACTTGGGATATGAATCCTGAATACTTTGCCACTCCAAGCTGTAGCATGAGATATGATTTTGATCAGTCCTGTGCAATCAAAAGAGAGGTGCCGTGAGTAACTTTCCCATTTGAATATGGAAAACCTGTATGGAATCCCACAGACCTTGCACATGCAGGCCAGTAACCTTCAGGCAATGGCTCAGACTGGATCAAACTAGCTCCTCCAATACCTGTCTACAAATGTTCTTCAGAAGAAGAAACCAACTCCGGCCTTTTAAAACTCCAAGATGCACTTGAGATATGAATCCTGAGTCCTTTGCCACTCTGAGCTGTGGCATGAGATATGATTTTGATCAGTCCTTTGCAATAAAAGAGTGGTGTCATTAGCAACTTTCCCATTTGAATATGGAATACCTGTATGGAATCTTGCAGACCTTGTACATGCGGGCCAGTAACCTTTGGACATTGGCTCAAACTGGATCAAACCAGAACCACCACAGTGGAACAGAAAAGATCTAAGCTCATGTTTACTCTGTATCTGCCCACATACTCAAATCTTGTAGAGCATTCTCAAAAGACCCAGCATCAGCACAAATGTTTGACATGACCACATATGCAGCAGCATCCTTTGGATTTGAGTTCACTGCACAATCAAATGCCTGTAATGCCAACTCTTTATTCCCATGTGTACGGCACACACCTAACAAGGAGAGCCATATGACCAAATCAGGCTCCTCTATCATCCCCAAAAGCAGGTTTGACACCCTCTGGAAGTCTCCTGCACGACCAAGGAGGTCTATCACTGCAACATGATGCTGCAAGTCTGGAGATACACTGTAGCATTGATACATGTCTTCAAAGTATTTCAGACCCTCATCAACAAGGCCAGTATGACTGCACGCAGAAAGGAGGTGGAGAAATGTGATATCCTCCCATGTTGCACCTGCTAATTGCATTTCAGTTAAAACTCTCAGGCTTGACATGCTATCTCCTTGTTGGGCATAACCAGCTATGCATGCATTCCAAGATGAGGGACTTGGCTGGCACATGCCATCAAATATAGCCTTAACATCTACCATACTTTCACAACTTCCATAAGCACGAATAAGAGTGTTTGTGAGGCAAAGGTTGTCATCATGTCCAGCAGAGACAATGTTAAAATGAAGCTCCATACAGAGCTCCACACTTCCTACTTCAGTGCAGGCTTGCAAAACACACATAAACGTAACATAACTCATTGGAATATCTGCCTGCTGCATCTGCTTATATAACACTACAGCTTTTTCTCCGTTCTCCTGGTCAACATAAACTGAGAGCATTGCATTCCACAAGACAGTATTACGCTTATACAATCCATTGAATACATTTTCTGCTTCTCCAACACTTCCACATTTGCCATAGATATTCACAAGCGTGCTAGCAACAAAGACATCTGAATCAAATCCTTTACGTTTTGCATCAGCATGTAATGCTTGTCCAATATCTCGAGACATAAGCATCAGCTGCCCATCTTGACTAATTGCAGATTGCTCCAGAAGAGTGCCACAAGCTTGAAGAGCAAGTACCATTGTGGGCTCATCAGGGTTCACACCTTCCTCCTGCATCTGTGTGTACAGTTGCAATGCTTTTGCTTCTTGGCACTGCTCACCATACACTGAAAGCAAAGCACTCCAAGACACAACATTACGCTTGGAGAGGTCCATAAAAATGTTCTCTACAAGCAGAATACTCCCACACTTACCGTACAAACTTGCAAGAGTGTTACATACAAACGAATCAGAAGTGAGGCCATTTTTCCTGGCATCAGCATGTAAAGCCTGTGCAATATCCAAAGACATCAGTTTAACTTGCTGGCTGCTGTCAAGAGAATACTCTTCATTCCCCAAGAGTGCACTACATGCTAGAAGAGCAATAGCAACTGTATTCTGATTAGCCTGAACACCACCTTCTTGCATTTGTCTGTACAACAACAGAGCTGTCTCTCCTTGACCTTGCTCTATATATGCTGACAGCATTGCATTCCAAGAGACATTGTCCTGCACTAACATATGAGTGAATACATTCTCTGCTTCAACAATGCGTCCATACCTGCCATACATGCTCACAAGAGTGTTACCTACGAACAAATCCTTTGCCAAATTTGTCCTCCAGGCATCGATATGCAATGCTTTCCCGATGCTGAAGAACACATCTTTGGATACTGTTCCCTTTTCTCCTGATGCTTCTTCATGAGCGAGAGTGTAGCATGCTTGAATAGCAATTGTAAGTGTCTTTTCATTAGGAATCACCCCATCTTCTTGCATTTTCACATACAGCTGTAATGCTCTCTCCCCTTGTCCCTGGTCAACATATCCTGAGAGTAGAGCATTCCAAGCGACAACTCTAGGTTTAGACAACCTGACAAACACATTTTCTGCATCCACCATGCTACTGCATTTGCCATACATACTCACTAGACTAGTGCCAACAAACTCATCTGAGCTCAGTCTTTTCATCCGCACATCTGCATGCACAGCCCGCACAATTTCCAAACACACAAACCAAATTGGCTGGTGTCCTTGACCAAAAACTTCTTCCTTGGTTACAAAGCTGCGGCAAGCCTGAAGAACAGTGACAAAGGTCTGCTGGTCCGGACTGAAACCTTCCTCGTGCATCTGTCTGTATAGTTGTAAAGCAGTCTCTGCTTGACCCTGCTCAGCGTATGCAGTGAGCATGGAAGTCCAAGAAATCAAATTGTGCTCCAAGATTCCTGAGAACACGTGCTCTGCTTGTGTAATGCTGCCACACTTCCCATATGTATTTACAAGCGTACATCCAACAAAGACATCTGAAGTGAAACCACTTTCCTGAGCAATTACATGCAACCTTTTGGCCTTGCAAATGTCTAAAGTCTTAGTGCAAGCTTTAAAAAGAGCAACAAAAGTATACTGGTTTGGCTCCACACCATCATCAAGCATCTGCTGATGCATTTCAAGTGCTTCCAGGCCTTGCCCATGCTCAGTATACCCGGATATTATGACTGTCCACATAAAGACATTGCGCTTTGGCAAGGAAAGAAATATGCACGAGGCCTCCTCGAGGGCGCCACGCTTGACCAAGTCAGCCACCAAGTAGCTGCTCATGGATGCGGCAAAATCTGGGTCACGGTGGGCGAAGTGCGCATGCACTTGCCTGGCATGTGAGAGGGCATGAGCCTTTCCGCATTCCCACAAGAGGGAGAGGAACAAGTGCTTTGGTGAAAGACTCGTCTGGGAAAGCACATCCAAGGCCGCAGCAAACCGTCCTTGTTGGCAGAGCCTCTGAATTTGTTGGAAGGCAGGCTCCTCCGGTGATGACCATGCCGAAGATCGACCCGAGGCCGTTGCATGGGCTGCTGGTAAGCTGAGAGGCTGCAGCTGCAACTGGTGCAGATTCTTGGCCCGCGCGCGGTTCCGCAGGCGGCTGCGCGGGCCAGAGGACAGCAGCAGAGGCCGCTGGGTCTGTGCAGGCTGTGACTGTTGTAGCTGAGACTGCTGCTCCGCAGGCCATGGTCTCCTGAGGACGTCCCACGGGATCGAAAACAGATCCTCCCGTAATCCCCGATTGCCTTTGTTGCTGCTGTTGACCGGTGACTGCGACTGCCTTCGAGCTCTCAGAGCAGACATAGGCAGAAACCATTTTGCCTCCCAAGGAAATTCCTAAAACCCAAGGAGTTAATGGGTAGCATTTCAGTAGGGAATAAGGCCTTGGTATTGGCCTTCGGACCTCAGTGCCTCAATGAGCCCTCAAACTCTCCTAGGCGGAGGCGAGGAACAAATCAACCCATGGGTAACTTATAGAGCATTGCGAGATGTAATTATTTTACATTTCCATAATATAATGCATTACCCAAAAAAACTTGTAGAGCATTGCCGATTCTCTCTACTTATCCTCTCTTCATTGGAGTACCTACAGATCTGATCGGTTGCATAGGAGTTATGGGAGCAAATCTAGCAGCAATGTTTGAATCATGACATCGTCGCTAAATCATCAAAGGCATTCAAACTGCAATGCTTAAAATTGATGTATTGATCGAGTGCCTAGATGTTGCCACTTTTTGTGGCACTCTCACAACTATTCCTCTTGTGTTTTTTCTTCACTCAAGTGCCACATGCGAGTGGGAGTTCACTTTTGGTAAGTGCCTAGTATTGTTTTCGTCTCTTCTGAGTGCAAAGTGGCTAAAGCTCTCTAGTTACACTAGAATGTGATTTGAACTTGAGAGCTAAGATTATAATTAGAACTCGAGTGCTCCTTGTTTTGTAATTATCAACTTCAATTAAATTGAGTGCTGCATACTTTAATTAAAGCTCAATTTGGTCCCAACTTTAAAGTGCCGCTTTTACTAAACCTCCCTAACAAGGTTAGAACCCCCTTTTTAGCTTCAGTTTAGGAGCAAAGATGGTTATCCATTTGACATAGCTACATGTTGGTTATTTTTCTTTGAGCAAGCATAATGATTTCCTTTTTCTATTCTATTCCACATTTGTGCTCATTGAAGGCCTATTGAATTTCTCTATCTCTTGATTGGAATGTTGAGTGGGTATCACCTCTCTCTATCCTTTCTCTCATTTTCTCAATCAAGTTGTAATTGAGTGCTCCTCCCCTTGAGTATTCCCATAGGGTGGTTATCTAGAGACTAGGAAACCTTCACCAATTTTATCTTAACATAGACCAACGTTTGCAAATGGATCAATCATAAAACACACTAATCAATCGAAACGATTGATCAATCTAGCAACTTCCACATGCTATAGAAGATTAGAGGGTACTATTTTTAAAAGTTTTTTCAATATTTTTGGTCTACTCAATATCCTACCTAATCTACTTTCTAACAATCAAAACACAAAGTTCGAACTGATCCCTCACTAATACGATTTCCTAATCTAATCCACATGTTTCAGAGTTACCAAGGTGTGAATATGGGAGATCAATTTTTCTCACCTCTCCACCTCATTCTCAAGTACACAAGTTTTCTATTTTGTTGCACAATGTGGGATTGCAAGTACCATTGAGCGATTGATTCCGTTTTATGTTCCAACAAAAGGAAACAAAAAATGTTGGTGCCAACACTCAATGTTGGGACATTGGACGAACTTTTATTGTTTCAAGAGTTTCAAATGCTCATCAACACAACCATCTCTCACATAGTTGGTTCACATTCCAATCTCAAAGCCATTTGCTCTCTCCTCATTATCCCAAGCAAGTAAGAAAACTAACCACTAAGAGCTTGTAGTAGACTTACTACCCAAATCGATACTAATAAGCAATCAAGTCCTAAAAGCACATGAGTAACTAGCCTGCATTCAAGTACTCAAAGCATTCCACTAACTAGCCAATGCTCAAGTGCTACTAGCAACACTTAAGTGACCACTCTCTAATTGACACCCCGTAGTCATCACTAACTCTTGACCTAGCACACTACTTTACTACAAGCATGCACAATGGCTGCTTGATCCTATTTATGCCACTTCCATTAACTATCCTCCCATCTCAAACCCAGCTACTATCACCCTTGCTACTTGATCAATGACAACATCTACAATATGTTCAAGTTGATAACTTCATTCAATTACGAGTCATTGAGTGCAGCTATCAACTCTATATACTCTTGACCATGATCAACCACTTGACTCAAGTACCCTCATCCACTCGACTCGAGTAGGCTCTCATCCAGTAGGCTCTCATCCGATTAATTGGGCCTATAGCACTCAGCCCCTTGATTAGCGTCACATGGCGCAGACACTTAACACCCGACAAAACCCACTACTCAAGTACCCACCTCCAAATCGACCCTCCAAATCAAATTCGTGTAATATTGGGATGTACTCAAAACCAATACCCTAAAATCAAACCCCTTGTCATTATCTTGTTTCTCTCTTTATTACATTCAATTGGCTATGCCAAGAAGTTCTCATTTGCCCATTGGCCCTTCTATTTTTATAGGCCAACTGTTGGCTATTATTCTCTACCACTTGTCTACACTACTAGACCTGTAGACACTGCCCTACTACTAACCTGATTTGAGGGTGCCATCTTGTCAATGTGGTTGAAGGGGCCATCACAGCTCCCCCCTAAAAAGGGGTATGAACTAAACTTGATGACTTTGGCATGTGGATCATGTGAGTAGTTCTACTTTGCATGTCTTTACCCAGGAGTTTTCCCACCTTGCCTTGGGTGTTTGGGTTGGTTTGGATACTTGTTCTATGATTTTTTCTTGTGTTTTCTTTTTTCATCTATGCTTCTATATATTCTTGACGTTGATTTGTGTTCCTCTCAGTCTGTCTCATGGTGGTTCTCTCTTTTGTCTAGTTTGGTGCTATTGTTATGGGTGAGGTGCTAACATTGTTCATGTTGTGGATGGCTTTCTGTGTTGTTTCTCTTTCTTTTGTGTGACATGTTCCTACCTTTGTTGGCTAGCCTAACTCTTTGCTTGTTGTTGTTTGTAGGGCATCCCTTGTTCCTTGATTATGGGCCGGTGATTTGCTATACGTGTCATTATTGTTTGTAGGCTTATGCTCTCTATACTTTGATATTCTTTTAGGTTATTGAATATTGAAGGTCCTTGCCCTTGTTGAGCTTCATTGTTATTTTGTTGCTTTGTTGTATTTGCTATATTGTCAGTTTGAGGCTTTATTCTTTACACATGAGCTGTTAATTTTTGTTCCTCTTTCTATGTGTTGAGATTTGTATATGTATTTCTTTACCTTGTTGATGATTTTATAAGGTCCCAGCTAGTGGTGAATGATTCTATGAGTCCTTGCTCTCTTACGTGAAAACATAAACCAAATAGATCTCCCTCTTTGTGTTCAACATGTTTCATGTGTTGATCATATTGTCCTTTTTGTCTCTCTTATGCATGTTTTAGGTTCTTCAATATTGTTGACCAAATCATCAATCAACTACGTCTATATGTTTTGATTTGATGTTTGTTGTAGCCAATTTTGGAAGCAATACACGATCTTGGGCAAATAGATGTATGAATGGGCTTATCCTTGTTGATGTCTGCAGCACTGATATGTGGTATGCTTGTGTGACAAATGGTAATATTTCATCCCATATTTGTTGTAAAGGATCAATGTATATTACCAACAATTACTTTATTGTTTTATTGAGCCTCTTTGTGAGTTCATTAGTTTCAAGGTGGTAAAGGAGATGTAAAAATGCCCTTTCTTAATATGCGCATGAATTCACTTTTGAATTGTTGTCCTTGATTGAAGAGTATCATTTTGGGGTATGAATGATGTAAGATGACCTTTTGTACTAGAAATTGGGCTATGCTATTTTTCCGTGCAATCTAGGAGAGTTTATGTCTTACACCATCTTATCAGGTAGATGATTAAGACCATTATGTACTTATTTCCTACCACTAATTCAGGGAACGGACCTATTAGGTCCCATTTGACTACTTCAAGAGGTGTGCTCGTTGTGATGAGTTGCACGAAACCATGATTCCTTGGAGGAATTTCTATTGGCATATATGCATTGATGAGAGTTGAGGATACATAGAAGCATGGCTATTGACCTTGTTGTATATAATAAAGTAAATTGTTTAAAAGTTGGAAATCCTTTGTGTCTACATGAGAAGGTCTTCTTGTGATGTTTCTGGATATTTCTTCAATCTTTGGATCTTTTTGTTGGTGTGGCTAATGTACTGATTTCTATTGGCACATCACATTCCTATACATTTTGTAACTCTGTCATTTAAGATAGGCTATTTGTTATTTTGTTGTTTTGTCCCTTTATCTATTGTATTGTGAAATTGTACTCTTGCAATGCTAGAATCCATTGCAGTAGTCACTGTAGCGGATAAGCCTTCTGCATTGTTGGTATGATGGGTTGGTGATCAGTTTCAATGAGGAATTTTGCACCATGTGGGTATGATGTAGATTTGATATTGCTCATACTATATCTAAGAGTTCCTTTTTAGTTGTGTTGCAAATTCTTCTGACTTGGTTAATTCCCTCCTTATACATATTGATATAGGATACCATTGTCCATCTTCTTTTTATTGTAACAAGATTACTCGCAACCTTGCATTTGATGCATCTATTTGAATCTTAAATGGTTTTGTGAACTCATGGTAATTAAGCTAGGTTATCTCTTGTAATTATTTCTTTAGCTAAATGAAGCTATGCTCACATGTTGCTATCCATTTGTATTTATTTTCTTTCTTTAGTACTCAATGGTTTTGTCTTTGTTGCTAGGCTTGGAATGAATCATGTGGAGAATGTGATCAATCCTAGAAAGCTTTGTAATTATTTAATGGTTATTAGTCACGAAAGCTTTTGTAATGTATTTATTTTGGTAGGATCTATACTTATTCTAGCTCTAGTGAAATGATTTATTCTAGGAATTTCAGGCAAATGGCCCCCACTTACATTTTCTTGGCTACAATTCTAAGTTATATTGATGTATTCTTTTCAGCACCTCTTTTACAATCGCCTTAGACTCTTCCTAGCTCTTGTTATGGATCAATATATCATCCAAATTGATTGCCACGACATGTTTCTCTCTTAAATCTACAAATATTTTATTATCCATTCTCTACAATGTGCTTCTTGCATCCTAATGCCAAAAGTCATTCTTGAGAATTGGTAGAGACTTATTGTGGTTCTAAATTTTCTTTTGTGTGCATCAGCTTAAGGCTGGTGATAATGGTATTTGCCAATACCTTGAGGCAAGGTCAAGTGAAGTAAAGTATGTGGAGTGTCCCAATCTGTCAAGTAGATAATCTCATAATTGGCAAAGGATAGACATCATGTTGTGTAATCTTGTTCAATGGTTTGAAGTTGATGCAGAAGCGATATGTCCCATCATCGTTTTTGACTAGTTGTGACTCAAATTTCTAGTCACTAGGGACTATGACTCATTTGGCAAGCATTTCCTATTGCTTCATTGATATAGTGATTCTTCTATGGTGACCTACACTACATAGCCATTTTTATTGGGCGTGTTGTCCTTGTTCTAATTTTGTGAAAATTTCAAAGATTGACTCAATTAGTTGAATCTTTATTTTTGAATAGCATGGGAAAGTCTTATAGG
Source organism: Lygodium microphyllum (assembly GCF_053477565.2). Lineage (NCBI taxonomy): Eukaryota > Viridiplantae > Streptophyta > Polypodiopsida > Schizaeales > Lygodiaceae > Lygodium > Lygodium microphyllum. The sequence goes on from NC_141148.1 coordinate 25,390,269, forward strand.
ATCTCTCGAATTTCTTTTGTGTGTGTCATGTGGAATTATGGATTGTGTTTTTGTGTTGCACTACCTTTTCTTTTGAGCATACTAAACATTTTGCACATCTTTGACCATCACTAGTGTAGGCTGATCAAACTATTGTTTTTGTGTAGCTAGCTATCTTTGATATGATGTATATGCATGGATGTTTGCTTCTATCCTTTGTACTATCCGGATTGCATGATAAAATGTTGCAAGTCCTTGATCTCAAACTCTTCTTAACATATCTTGTAGTAGGGCCACAAAAAAAAAAAGAGCTTCATCTTTTCAAGCATAGTCAAATCTACTCATAGAAGTAGTTGGTTTAATTTGATGGCAAATTGCATTACAAGCTCATTTAGTTTTTGCTTTAAGTTTTCAATCTACTGTAAAGTAGTTTAGGTTTACATTTTGTTGAGCAAAGTCTCTTGATAATGCCTTCTTCATCATAAACCAACTTGCTTTGGTTTGGACTTGTTGTTGCATGAACCAAGTTGCCAGCAATTCCTTCTAGTAGAGTTTGTATTTCCAATTTCTTACATTCTTCATTGCAACCATGGTAGCTAAAAACATTCTCGAAGTGATCAATCCGTCTAAGGACATCCTATGTTGGCAATCCATTGATGGATTTTGGTCTAGCTTTTGGATTTGTTTTTAGTTGTTGTGAAGATTTGCTAATGTTTGATTTGTGTGATTAATTTACAGCATGAGGGACGATATTGCATGGAACATTTCCTTCATACATTTGTGGTTGTGGGTGAACATGTGGGGAAGATTATATACTCATTGTGGCTTGTTTTTGTTTTTGTAGCTTGGCTATTAAAGTAATGAAAGGTAAATGAACAGTAGAAGAAGAATGAGTTGATGAAGTTGTGTTGCAAAGAGTTGGTATTTTAGATGTTGCTACTAACGGATATTAATGCAAAGACCCCACCGTCTCCACCAATGCAATGTACTCAAAACCAATACCTTAAAATTGAAACCCTTCTCATTATCTTGTTTCTATCTGCCACTTGTCTACCCTACTAGACCTATAGACGTCGCCCTACTAACTTGGACTTATGGGTGCCATTTTATTGACGTGGCTGAATGGGCCTTCACAATGTGATTGAATTTTTGGCCCATCAAGATCAACACTAGACACACACATACACCCATCAGCCACCATCAAATCAACTCGAGCAACATCTATGCATAATCAACTATTGGTTGACAGGCAACTCGTGTAGCCAAGTAGGCTCATGCACATCCCACATGCACTCAATAGATCACAAGCCCTCCTAAACACTGGATCAATGACTTGTAGCTCTGGACTCAAAAAAAACCCTCACCTTATTGGACCTGCAATTGAGTCATCATCCAATTTTGACCACTCAAGCTCTTTCCTCAATCACTATTTGACTTCACTTGTTGTTTAAGTTTACAAGTTTATAGGTTTTTTGGCTTTCAGATTTTCAACATAAACAATTCATTTACAGAATGAAAATTAAGCTCGTTATTCCATCATATGCTAAGACATTTTACATATCATTCAAGACAATAAAATCCCTACAACAGTATTCCTACAACCTTTTTCTCGTGATGCTAATGATAAAAACTCAACATGTACCCTCTCTAACTCTTCTTATTGCTCTACAAGCTCTTACAACAATCAATCCTCTTCTAAATTATAGCTTTTTTATAAAAGCATATGGATTTGAATGTGGCCCTCATCCTCTTTCATATCCCCTAAATTCCTTATTGCAAATCTTCAATTTACTAATGTTGCTCCTACACAAATGCATGTCAATTATCTTTCATTGAAAAACCCTTATTATTGCTCCCTTAAACTCTTGTTAATTCATTACTACTTGTTACAGATTCAAGATCATCTGCCCAAAATCCTAAGATTAGTTTCCTTAAAACCTCAATCCTAATTGCAATTCAAACTGAGCTAACATTCCCATACGAAGAAAAGAAGATAACCTCTATCTCTGAGTTCAAAACTTGCAATTGTTAAAACTTTTCACTTACAATTTTCATCCATGATTTCCTCTTTCACTTACACTTTCCCTCCACAACTTCCTCTTTTTGCACACAAAAGCATTGCCTTTTTGCCTCTCTTTTTTTTGCTTTAAAGAGAGCTTGAAGCAAGTTGATTTTGCCGTCTTTGAAAAGCTAGGGTGGTGCCTATTGAGACAAAAGAAGTGAATACATCTAACCATGTTATCTCAATTTGAGAATAACAATGAAAATAAAATGAAAACAACTAATGATAGTAATGTTCATATTCCTAGGGGTTGCCAACGTGGGCTAATGTTATGTACCAAGAAAGTTATAAATAGCCCTCTTTGTAAATGTTGTACTCTCCTCAAGGCAAGAATATCTATCATGGGGTTGATCCAAGACGAGTATACTAAGAGAGAGAGAGAGTGTGTGTGTGTGTGTGTGAGAGAGAGAGAGAGAGAGAGAGTGAGAGAGAGAGCTAAGAATCAAAGCCATTTAGTTTACTTTTGACTTTTTTACTTCTCTAGTGATTAATACAATTACCCTTTACTTCTCTAGTGATTAATACAATTACCCTCTCTTCCACATTCGACCACTCATTCCCCTACACTTGGGCATGCAACACCCTCTACACACATCCACATAGGCCAATTGACTCATTTACATAAGCCACCACCCACTCGCCTACATAAAATAGTAGCACTCACCTACTTAGAATAAAAAGCACTTGTTCACATGGTGAAGCCCTAGCTCTCAAACACACCACCACTTGTTGTACACAAAACAAGTAGCACTCGTGCATACTAGGCCCTCAACTCCTACATGTAACCTTAAGAGTGCTTTTGCACACAACACTGATAGTATAGTGCACATAGATTAATGCACATTGGGACTCATGTACTTGCATGTAGTAGAATACTCCAGCACAAAAAATTATATTACCACCATTGCATAGCATGACACCTAATACTCTATCCATAATCACCACAAGGGCACTCAAACAAACAACTTAGAGTACTAATGCACATAAGATAATCCACATTAGGACTCGTGCACGCATGCTCTAGCACTCGTACCACTTTGAGACCACTCTTGCACATGGAATACGAAGCACACATTCTAATTGCATAGCATACTAAGGCCACATAGGAAATAATGCACTCTTATTTGAGCAATTGTGCACAATAGACACTTGGACACATTAGGTGCCTGCACACACAGCCCTTAGGCAATTATATGCACACAAACCCTAAATCCCACTTGCTTGTATAGACCCCACCACTTGGATGTTGGGGGTAAAGGCACCTCTGCCTAGCCGCCTGTGTATTACTATACTGACAGTACCCGCCACTGCACACTACAGGTGGGAGGCGCCCATCACCATCACTTTATTCTTTATTCTTTTAGTGATAGTTTGAATAAAGGAAGGCCCAATCACACATTGTGACTGTTGGAGTTCCCATTTGTGTCTCTCTCTCTTCTTGCTCTTGCTCTCCACCATAGCTCACTTCCAAGCAAGCTTCGATCCTTCTCACTTTTCAACTGGTATCAGAGCTTTGGATTAGAGCTTGATCATGGATTACTTCAACCCGGATTGAAGACCTAGAGCTTGGAGCTTCAATGCTAGCCATGGCTTCTTCCCCCCGAGGTAAGATTTCATCTCCCGCCTCTCCCTGGCCCTCATAGGCTCTTTGCAGGTGTTCCTTGGCTTCATTGGGCACCTTGTATGCCCCCATTTGCCCCTTTATCCTCAACATAACCAGTAGGCCCCACACTCAGCTCGCGTTTTTTTTGCGCTTGTTTCAAAATCTGGCTCAAAAATCCCATTTTTTCTTATATCTCGGGCATCCAGAACCCGATTTAGGCAAGTTAAGAGTCTAACTTCGGGTTTTTGGCACACTCCAGACGCAATGGCAATGTCAAATCTTCCAAATTCTAATCACAACATTTTCTACAACAGATCTGAGTTGATTTACAGCAAGAAAATGTTACGCTCTTAGCTTATGTGATACTCCCGAGGCTTGGTATTTAATGCCCAGATACTTTGGGGATGTTTACCTAATGTTTTGAGATGCTTTGAGACTTGGTTTGAGCTTCCATAGCTTGATTTGTGCAGGGATTTATTGATGTGCATTGTTTGGGCAGCAAGGTTTTATTAGGACAACTTACGCATAATGCTCTTTGTTGACATTCAAGTGTCCTATTGGATGTATTGATGCTTGGTCATCATGGTTTATGCCCGGATATGCTATTTGAGAGCAATTGAGCCTTGATTTGGATGGGGACACTTCGTTGTTGGTTGGGATTTATGCCACCTTGGTTGACAGGTTATTTTACCTCCGGTTTGGTTATGCCTATTGATTTCGTGCTATGTCTTTGGGATATGCAATGAAGTATTGACCTTTGGGGTACAACATCGAGCTTGTCTTTGGTTCTGGATCTTCATTTGAGCTTGAGCTCAGCTTTGGAATGCATTTGATGCTCCGTCTTGGATGTACATATGACATGTATGTTACCTATGTCTCATTGGTCTTGACATGCTTGGCCTATGCCACTACTACATGCTACTTACATTGTTTGGAGCTGATTGCCACTAGTATCTTGTCTTGGCTTGCATCTGGCTTCTTGGAACTTACTTGGGATATTTCTTGGTTTGCCAGAGTTTTATTTGGGATACAGTTGATGTCTATGGATGCTCTAATTGGAGGCTATAGAGCCTATATGCTCATGATGTCTTATTGATGTCTGGTCTTGGATCTTTCGTTACTAGTGCTCTCATATCCCCTTCTTGAGCTTCTTGGCTTGATCCATATGGCTTTTGTGCTAGTGGAAGCATCATTGGATATTTGACAAACATTGAGTAGGTGGTTTATGCTATTGAGCTTTGAGTCTTCTGAGACTGGGATCCTCTTCACTCGAACGTTGCATGGTTGATATGCCGTGGTCTGCATACATGTACTTGGGCTAATTCACGCTTCGCACTCCCTAAGAATACACCTCTTTGTGCCAGGTCTTGCCAATGTTGTGTACACTTTGCTCTACTACAGAGGGGATGTGCCAGCTTATTGACGGATTCGTTTGGCATGCTTAAGTGTTTGCTCGATGTCCGTATGACTGTTATATGCTAATTTATGCCCGCTTGGTGCTGGTTATACTTTGACAGTCAGTGGGGCTGACTTGGTGTATTGATTTTACCTACACTTTGCTCTCATTGTACCTAGACGTAATTTATTACAAGCTGTTATGTATGGACTGATGTGAAATTTTCATGCTGAATCATCCTGATTTTATGTACTTTTGATAATACTTGGTGGGCAGCATCATCAGCTATCAGTTCGTGGTCATTTTGCCTTGGTTTTGGTGGTATTTTTGATTGTTTACAGTAGAAAACAACAAGCAATTTTGAACTGTCTGCACCATTTTGGACTACAGTATGACATCTTTCACTAATAGTGCTATCTTCAACATCACTAAGCTTGATGGTACGAATTATGCCTATTGGAAGAGCCAAGTTTGACAGGTATTGGTGCAAAAATCATAGATAAAGCCACTCACGATGCATGGCGAGCAACCTAAAACTATGACTGATGACGAATGGGATGAGCTTGATGAGTTATGCAAGTCCACCCTCATCTTGTCTCTCACTGAATAGGTGCATTACAATGTGGCTGAGGAAGCACAGAGTGCTTGTCCACTTTGGGATAAAATTAAGAACCTCTATAACAAGAAAAGTCCAGCAAGTCAAATGTATTGGTTGAAGCAGCTTATGGACCTGCGCATGAAGGAGAATATGACAATGTCTACTCATTTGAGCCAGTTCCATGCTATTCTCAAAAACTTGACTTTGCAGGGTATTACCTTTAATGATGAGGTTACTCCATTGTTTTTTATTGGGACTCTAAGTGAGTCATGGGATGTATTCCGCACTGCCTTATGTCCTACTGCTACCATTTTGAACTTGCCTGATGTAGAGAGTGCTCTTCTACAGGAGAGACCAACCGTAAAAACTTGGATACCTCTCGTGTGTCACATGCTTTGATTATTAGAGGTAGAGATAGTAATGGCAAGAATGACCGTGGGAATGGCCGTGGCAGAGACTTGCAAAAGTCTAGGTCTAAGCCACGTGCTAAGTCATGTAGCGAGTCTCGTGGGAGAAATGCTAATGTGGCATGTCATCATTGCAGCAAAAAGGGTCATATATGCCCAGAGTGTCATGAGTTGCGCAATGAAAAGCGCAAAGAGAAGGGAAAAGACAAAGTACAAGAAAAGTCCTCTGATCGCATCATTATGCCTACAAAATCTAGTGTGAAAATGGAGGAGATAAATGTCATGCAGACTCATGACTCTGATGAGTACATACTTGCAGCTAGTTCATGTGATACGTCGTTGACCCAAGCTCACTCTATGTATGCGCAGTGCTGGATTTTAAATTCTAGTGCTTCATTTCATATTACACTATGCCATGAGTCGTTCCACTCCTACCGCACTGTCTCTGATTCAATTTGCTTAGGTGATGACATGTCACTTGCTATTGTTGGCATTGGGGATGTACGGCTGCAGTTCTCTATTGGCAGCACTTTTTTGATACAGGATGTATGTCATGTCCCTGCATTTACACGCAGTCTTATGTATGCAAGGCAGCTTGATGATGTTGGGCTTCATGTTTCATATGGAAATTCTGCCTGGAAAATCACCCGTGGTAGACTTGTGCTTGCTAGAGGTGCCAAAGCTGGCAACCTCTATCCTCTTGTAGTTGATGGATTCTTTGTTGACCATGTTTTGCCAGTGGGTTCCATCCCACATGTATCTCTTTGGCATGCCCGTTTGGGCCATATGTCCTTAAAGGGAATGAAAATGCTTTCTGGTTTGGCGTACTTACCGCCCCTTGACTACACATGTTTTAATTCATGTGAATATTGTCTTTATGACAGACAGACTATGAATACACATAAGAAGTCTGGTAGGACACGCATGAGTGAGCCCCTGGCATTGGTAACATTCGGATGTCTATGGACCCATGCCCTGTCAGTCTATGGGTGGTTCAAAGTATTTTGTGATGTTCATTGATGATTTTTCGCGTAAAGTCTGGGCTTACCCCATTAAGCTTAAGTCCAATGTCTTGGCTATATTTCAGAGATGGCTTGCATTTGTTGAAAACCAGACTGAGCATAGGCTCAAATGCCTTAGGATTGACAATGGTAGAGAATATGTGTCACGTGCTTTTGAGCAACTATGTGAGGAGAGGGGTATTAAGCATCAATTGACTACCCCCTATACTCCACCCCAAAATGGTTTGGCTGAGCGGATGAATAGAATCATCCAAAAGCGTGTACGCAATATGCTTAGCCATGTAGGCTTACCATAAAGCTTTAGAGCTGAGATAGTCAATACAGTTGTGCATATCATAGTTGAGAAGTGTGATTTATTCTTTCAAATGAAACAGATGGTAGGGGAGGCTTTGTATCAGGATACAAAAGGTAAGAGGATGGATGAGATCCTTGTGAGCCGGAGTGGTGTTGCCCTTTGCGATATAAGATAATCTCCTCTTGCTTCTTCGTTTCACTCCCTCTTTTTCTTCACCCTCTTCCTCTCTATCCTCTTCTTTTCGTCTACTTCTTTTCTTCTCTATTTTCTCTCTTTCTCTCCTCCTCTTCTTTTCGTTTGAATTTCCAGGTTGCAGAGGAGGTATGGACTGGAAAACCTCCATCTTATGCATATCTACGTGTCTTTGGATATGAGACATTCTGCTATGTGCCCAAAGACAAGCGCACTAAGTTGGATCCTAAGAGTGTCAAATGCATTTTCCTTGGCTATGGAGATGCAGGCGAGATGGGTTACCGCCTCTAGGATCCGCAAGCGCAAAAAGTCATCCGCAGCCATGATGTAGTCTTCCATGAAGACAAGATGCATAAGAAGCCTGAGAAGGTGGTAGATACGCAAGGTTATATAATAACATGGAATCATGTATTCCATACATGTATTAAAACATTGAGATGCACTATCATTATATCAAGGAGATACTCTTTACAAGAGAGATTAGCTTGGCCCATGTACTAACATATGACCACCTCGCAAGTCTTTTCACAAAGGATTTGTCTCGTGAAAATTTGAAAGCTTTTCGCAAAACCATGCAATCACTTGCCTTTGTGCATTGATCTAGTCCACCATGCATAGCACTTTCTTAAATACGTCTTGTTCACTATATCACTTCCAAGAGATATTGCTTTCATATTTCGATAGTGATATTTGTGAAACTCCCCTTTATACCTTGATCTAGTCCACCATATATAACACTTTCTTATATGGAAGTCTCGTTCATTGCATCACTCCCGAGAGGAAATTGGCTCTATATTTCAATAGTGATGTTTGTGAACACTTGCGATGACCAAATCATTCCTCTTTTAGGAGGTTTTTTTCTTGACTTTCTCTATTGATACCTCTCAATACACTTTGAGTTTTGCTCTCTCAAGCTTCTTCTCCAAGCTGTGTACTTGCATTCCAAACCTAAATCAAACTTAGATTAATATTAATTTATAGCATAAGGTGTCAAATTAATGTAATAATTGCTCATCTAAGAAATTAAAGATGTTAGAAGAATATTCATCAATTATATTATCATTAGGTTCTATCATGAGTTAATAATAAAATTTTATTTTCTTAGAAGTTTGCCTCTACATAAGCTCTATCACTGAAGAGCAAGTGGTGTAACATTCACGACCACAATCTTGGTTTTATTTCTTCTACAAGCTAGCACCGATCATACTTCTAAACTCATAAGCCAAAAGTATATTTTCACCACATTTTTATACGGAAGTATATTCTTGATTGTGGATCCCATAACTCTAAAGGTGAAGACCTAAAGGTGAAGACATCAAACCTAGCGGAACTTTGAAGAAGAATTCCGAAGTGAAAGAGCCTTGTAATACCTTCCCTCTCCTCCATATTTTGATGACCGATCCATCGATGCTGGTATTTGTTTTTGAGTTCGACCATCAAAGTCTTACAAAGATTGAGATCATGTCATGCCAAAATAGGCCAAGCAAGATGTATGGCCAAAGCTACCATAATCCATGATTAGTACAAGAGGCAAGCCCAACAAGGCAATATTTGAAATTTGTCATCTTTCAATACTACACTAACCTGAAAACAAAATGCAAAGCCCCAACATGAATAAACAATCAGAAGGTTATCTGAAGGGAAGCGAAAAAAGTGCAACAGATGAATTGTAGACATACTTATAATTTACCACTCTGTTAGACACTTCTTGCAACGATAACCATGGTAAAAAGGCCCAGAAATCAAAAACCAGTGCTTCTGAAAATGAAGCATATGTAAAGAATACAAGAAAATATGAAAAATTGGTTAATATCCTGCAATTTAACCTCTTCGCAACAGTTGCAATGGGTTGTTCAATGATAACAGATTTTCCTATTTGGCACCTAAAGATTGTTTGATGATTATAACTTTTCCTCTTGGCCCCTTCACCTGTCACACACTGTAGATTATACAGACAAAGGGTCATGACACGTATTCAAATGGTTGAGGTGGTTGAGGCTCCACTTCATCTCCCATCATATTTGATTGTCCTGCTTGTGCAGTCGATGTACTGGCAGGAGCTGAGGAGGCAGGCGCATCTGTTGATACCAGAACCTCTGGCTGTGATGGTTCTAGATCTTTTAGCATTACGAAGCCAGAAGGAACTGGCTTTATTGGGACATACCGACACCCCTCAGGAAACTTGATAACTTTCTCTTGTGCAGGAACCACCCTTGCAGGATTATACAAGACTTCTCCAGACTGCTGTTCAACCTCGGGTTTTTTCTCCACAGAAGCTTCCACCTGGACACATGTAAAACAGTTCACTAATAAGCTGCAAGCTTTACACCTTAATTGAATGACATTTTTTGACATTAACAGTAAATTACCTGCATTGCATCACTATCCTTTCCCTCTTCCTTTGTAGACTTGATGGATTTATGGGTTCCATTCACTTGGTTTAGCAGGGAGTCCTCAACAGGTAATTTCTCATTTGCCTGTTTCAATTCAGCTTCTTTTTTGGCTCTGGCCTTTGCACGAGCAGATGTTGACAAAACTGCTGTTGGTAATTTTATTGCTGATGTGGTTACAGGTAGAGTGGTGGGTGGAGGATACCCAAACATGGAAGGCTTGGCATCAGAATAGAAGGCAAACTTTGGCATGTTCAGCTCGTGGTTAAGCCCTATAAAAGCTGTGGGGGCAAAAGATAGACTCAAAAAGTAGATCAATGGGTACCAATACCAGAACTGGCTAAAAACTGCCATGCCAACCACAGCAGTTATCCTGTCATGCTTTGTTCTTGATTGTAGTGCAATTGTTACGTTGCGACCACCAGCATCAAGAATTCCAGACGCCAAAATGGCACCCATTTTACTCATTGTGTCTTCATGCTTGTCCAAGATTATCTTCTCCAATTGACGCCTGTTGTTCAGACAAAATCAGGCCCTCAGCTGGACAGAACTAGAAAACTGCAAATGCCAAATCTCACGCAAACTGCCAAATAAGAAAAAAACAACAAATGCAGAACCTACCGAAAGCTGCCAACCCGAGGTTCCCGAGCTTCTGTAGTTTGAATAAGGACCATAGCCATTGCAATCAATGCCCCTTGTCGAACAAAATCAACCACATCAGATGTGAGAGGCTCCAATAAAGAGATGGCTTCTGAGGAAGCAGTGCCAGCACATGAGATACCCACTGCTAGGGCAGCTCCATATCTAACATGTGCATTGTAAGACTCAGATAATAGAGACACTATCCGTGGAGTCTGCTTGAGGAGAGAAAAAAATCATATCAAGTCCATATAAACTGTCCCTAAACTTAAATAACTGAATCTCTTGAGAATGCACTTGTTACCTGCTCAGGTTCAGAATACAATACAAAACCAAGGGCTAGCACTGCTGTTCTCCGCACATCATCGCTGACATCTGACACGGCAAAATGCAAAAGACGACGTATAGCCTTGTTGTTTGCTGTCCCTCTATATGCGAGGGCTAGAGCATACATACCCCCGTAACGGAGGATGGGATCTTGATCTCGAGTCATTTGTTCAATAAGGGTATCTGCCTCCTCCTCTCTTCCATATACAATAAGAGCTATCCCCAAAGCAAGGCCCCTGTAAATCATGCAACAGCAATGAACATGATGCAATTAAGAAACATACCAGTTTCATTCTAGCTTCACATGTCAGATTTTCTTAGGAGAAGCTACACACTAAAGCTTCATACAAACTGCTTGCATTCAAATAGCTCACATGTTAACATACTTCCAGTGATGTAAACACATAAAATGTTGTGAATGCTGATACATCTGTGCATACACAAGCATATATGCAATACTCTAACAAAATTAATTATCGAATTTGTTTTCTTTGTAATTAATAGATATTTAGAAAACTGCATTAGAACTGACCACTGACGAGTGGTCACAATTTAAGTTGGATCCACAAAAAGAATTACAAGAAAGATACCATACACTTCCACCTATATGACCCACTTAGGCACCTAAAACCAGAACTCATGCGTATCAATGGGCACCTAAAACCAAAACTCAAGTGTATCAAGGTCAAACTCACATATAGAAAGGATAAATGTATTGGAGTGTAGGTTTGATCCCCCAAAATAGACAGTTACAATCACCAAGATGGCAAGATCATAAAAAATGTGTAATGTACATATGTAGATTGAAAGTTTAAAATACATGTATTTTTACAAAGAAAAACTCACCTAAGAATTGTTTTTATAATGTGCTCGAAAAGAGTTTACGTGATACCTATATTGGCGGATCCCTAAATTTCATGAGCCTCAAATTGATCTAAAAATACTAATCTCAAACAATAGAAATAGCATTCAACAAATAGTAAATATGTGTTCTGATAGTTCTTACTAACTTTGGTAGTTTTTCATCCTTCATAGTTCTCAGCCAAATTAGAAAATCCATAAAGAAGAGACGAGTGACACGACTTGTCACTTGCACTTTTAAGTATCTGAACAGTTGCCCCACTTCAAGACATGTGGTTGGACACCAAATCAAGCTGGTGATGGATGGAAGCATCGGATAATGGAGAAATGTCACTAGAAGTTGGAGTGCTGCAATCTACAAAGAATGAATGACCAATCATTGCAACTATTATGGGCATGGCAAGTGCTCTTTGAGAGCCAAGTGATTGCTCTCACAACTTACAAGAGAAATTTTTGAAAGAAAATTTGAACTAGAACTTGATTGCGAGATAACTCAATTAAAAGAGAATTGCTCACAAGAGTGTGGCTTGATTACAAGACAAGACTCCATACAAGACAAGGCTAGGACAAGACAAGAGTTGGAAGAGAACTTACCTCGCAAGAGCCTCACAACTAGTGTTGGCAAGATTTAAAGGCCTTGTAGCCCATGACCCCTATTTATACTAAATCCTAAGGAGGTCAAGGGGGGGACATGTCATTACAAGAAGATGCCACATGGCCTGACATGCACATTGGCACATGGCATGACATGCATACTGATAGAAAAGATTTGGGTTCCTAAAATCGGATGGGTCTCTTAGCAACTAGCTAGCGTTAGTAATTTCGAGTCTCTCTTTTTAGGGGGCCGCAATCACAAACAATATTATCAGCTAGCCCGTGGTGCCGATATACTGGTTCCAATAAGAGCCTTGTTGTCCCTTCTCCATTGACACTCTTGCTTGTTGGGATAAAGTGTCATTTTTGTGAATCAATCAACCACCACCAAGATATAATCGTAACCTTTGGAAAAAGGTAGTTCAACAATGAAGTCCATGGATAAGGATAACCATGGGTTACTTGGAATAGGTAATGGTTGAAAAAGGCCATGAGGTCAATGATGAGGGGCTTTAACTCAATTGCACATGTCACAAGAATGCACAAAGTCCTTGCCTAGTTTCCACATCTGCAGCTATCAAAAATCCCTTGAAACAAGCTTGATTGTCTTGTTAACCCCAAAATGCACTATCAAGAAAAGATCATGTCTCTTCTCAAGTATATCCACTTGCAAAGAACTAGGAGGAATGTAGAGGAGTTCTTTATAATAGAGCAGCCCATCATTATCCTAAAAATCCCTTTGAGTTTGTTCTTGACCTTGATGTAATTACCTCTTTATGTCCTTCACAAATGAGTCTCTTGTAATTTCCTCTCGACCTTTAATAAGAACATAGTTGACAAGTACGAAAGATACAATGTGATACGGCACAATAAAATATGGTACTAAATGATACATTATGATTTTATAAGGTTTGGTACTATATTAGTATGAAAAAAAATTAATGTGTTTTTTTAAAAAAAACCATAAATCATTAAATGATAGAACACAATACACATGTTTAAAGTGGAAATAGCCATTTCATTACAAAATAAGATGAATATATGAGTGGCCATCTGGCATCGCAATCACATGGGCTACGCACAATATGCGATACAGCTAGAGTCTAGTACATACACGGTCCATGGATGATGCATCATAGTGCATGTGCATACAATGATAGTAGATACAAAAAAGAGAGACCTATGAATCTATGATGAGGCATCACTATCATCATCATCAAAACCATCTGCATGCTCATCAAGAGAATCTGAATATGACTCCTTAGTATCGGATGATGAGACATTCTCATACACACCCTCGCTAATGAGACTACCATCATCATCAAATGATGGCTCCCTAGATGCCAGCTATTAAGGCAAGGGGACAATGTCATCATGAGGCACAAGATGTGGGCTACTAGAGCCCCGCCTTTCATATATCTAGTAGCCCCGCCTTACATATATCTACAAGCCACTTAAACCACCCCTCCTCAATGTCGGAGACGAACGACCATGCCCCTGCTACCAACTCGAACTCCTCACCCACAAGCACGCTAACTGCAAGTGTCACAAGTATCTGCTGCTATAAGCTCTCTATAGAGCTCTGCAAAAATCTCCTCCTCCTTATCCACCTACTCATGTACACTCAAAAAAGTGTTGCCCGTCAACTTGAATGTATGAGCATTCTCCTACACAATGCATATAAGATTGTAAATGCTAAAGGCTAAATTGTTAAGTATAAACTTTAAAGTTTAAAACAACAAAGTTTAAATTATATATGATTAAGTGTTTATCTGCTTTGGACCACCTATACTCATCATAGCCCTCATCATGCATATGTTAGTGCCGCAATAGACTAGCCAATCTAATTGTCGTATACTAAGCCGATTGCAAATCTTCGTGTAAATGAGAGAATAGGTACTCAAGTTTCTCTCACATGCACCAAAAAAACAATTCTAAGCAAGAACTCTCATGGCTAAGAGCTAATAGATCTGCAATGCATATCCAAAGTTTTACCACTGAAATAAAGACTTCACAATTCTGTCTCTCCTTCAACAAGTGGAAGAAACAAAGGCCGCATGTCCTCTCTAATCCACATAGCATCCCAGCTCCTCCACCACTCCATTGTGGTCATCCACAAGAACCACACGACTCAAATAAGCAAGCTGATACATATGGAGCTCTTTATTATCCATTACCGCCACAACTTGTAGACCAGATATATCAAAGCGGCAAAAGCATGGATCGGCTTATGCATGCATATCCATCTCCTCTCTACTACCTCTAGAATATGTGCACACTATCTCTGAGATCACCGTGTAAGCACGTGCCTCCACCAATACTGCTTTAAAGAAGTCAACGAGAAGGCCCATGGTGGACCCCTCGCAATCACTCATATATGACACCCTATAAAAGGGAGTCATAACAATGACAACAACATGGACTTTCTGACAAAACTACTCATTAAGGCACAAGAGCTACATGGCTTTGGCCTTTGTCTCATGCTCATCCCACTCATTTCATAGAGTGAACGCCGCTATCTAGTGCAAAGTGGATCACACCTCATAAAGGCGCTCGAGCAACAACCACATGTAAGCAAACCAAGAAGATTTCTTTGACTTGAGTGTGCTATGTTCACCGTATATCGCAAGCACCTTTATCTTTACCTTGAAGAAGGTGACAACTCATGTAGCTTTGTCGACCATCCTCTCAACCTACTTGAGCCTCCCAATGTCCTCCATGAGCAAGCCTAAGCAATGACTTGCACATGGAATCCACACTATCGTGGAAAACTCGGCCTCAAGCAAACGGCCCATACGCCAATAATTGTCCGTAATAACTTGCACCACATTCGAGGGGCCCACCTACAAACACATTACAAGTAACAATACTTGGAAATTAGAGAGAGAGAGAGAGAGAGAGAGAGAGAGAGAGAAAGTTGAGCCTTTTAAGTTTCAACTTTCAAGATTCAAGAATGAAGAGAGATAGGGATTGGAGGAAAAGAGAGAATCAAGATAGATATTAGAGAGAATAGGAAGATAGTTAGTTATGCAAAAATTATAATGAAAGAAAGTGAAACAAATTTAAAAGGCAATGAAAGCTTGCCGAATGTGGCGCTAGATAAATGCACTTGTTGTTTTCCTCCCCCTCTTGCCAATATCTACAACCCGCAAAAAGTAAGTGCCGAGTGGACATGAGACAAATATATTAATGATATACCATTTCTTATAATCACTCCATCCGTCAATGAGAATGGAGCAACCATATTTTATCCATGCGGCCCAAATAGGATCAAGGGCTCTATCAATCCTCTCCTTCTCTTCGTCAATCTTTTTCGTCCTCACGTCGTTGTATATGATACCGGTCCATCCTTCACATAGACCCACATTGGCAATGGCTTTTACCATCTTCTATTGCTCTTACTTTAGAACATTGGATGCAAAATTACACTCACTCACCGTGCATGCAATTTCAATGTGCGCAAGTCGTTGCTTTTCTCTAAAAATGACAACCAATCCACACACATGAGCAAGAGCTTGAGAGAGAAAGGATTATCTATCCAGTGCCGTATGAGCCTCCACCTTCTGTCTTTTTCCGAAGCCGAATGCAGATATGGAGCCTCCGCTACCAATGATAGAGGTCTCTCCCCTATAGATTGAAGATACACCCACATTCGATACTTCCTAGTTAGTAGCCATAGGAGTTGATGCCAATACACTACTTCCTTCTCTTATTGTGGATCCCCCTCTCATCTTGGCGAAAATCTCATCCGCGATGTAATGAAGAGACAAGTGTCTCTACACTTGTCATTTTCATCTAACACTTGTCATTTGTAACCTATATTTTTCACTTTTTAAGCATCTAAGCCCAACAACTATATATTGAAAATCTCTCTCTTCATTTAAAACAAACTCTCATGTTGAAATTTCAACCGCGTGCTTTTTAAGCATCCAAGCCTCACAACTATATATTGGAGGTCTCTCTCTTCATTTAAAACAAACTCTCATGTTGAAATTTCAACCGCACGCTTTGTACTCTTCCATCGCTCTCTCATCCGAGAAACACTTTCTACTCAATGGTGGTTGAATCTCCAAATATGCTTTTAACAAAGAAAAACAATGCTAAAAGAGACTTCAAGCCTAGAGAGAAGAGTGTCAAGTTTGATGTTTTCTATGGTAAGACAAATTCTCACAATGATGTGTCTTTTACTAGAAATTTGATGGTGAAGATTATACAGAAAATGCATCTGATGGATGCGACTTTGAATTGGTGGCTCAAAGTTGTTCAAGAGGAAAATAAACCCCCAAGTCTTGGAAAGAGTTTAAGGAAATGTTCAACAAAAAGTTTTGCCTTCATAATTTAAAGCTGGTGTGCAACAAGAATGGGATGAGCTGAAGAAAAGCCATAGAGACAATGTTGAAACATATATCAACAAGTTTACAGCTATTTCTCTTAAGTTTGCATCTCTTAATTAAATATCTTTCAATATGTAGATGAGAAAGTTTGTCCATGGATTATATCCGACGATACAGTGAGTTGTCAAGATGACAAAGCTTGATACTTTGGAAGTAGCCCAAGATGCAACATTAGAAGCTGAAGAAATGCATATATCATGGGTGCTTAGTAAAGTCTCAAAAAAAGAATCACAAAGAAAAAAGATCAAGAATGTTCGACCAAAACAAGGTAGATAAACAAGAACCAACGCATAAGGATGGAGGTAGACTACTTTTGTCATCCAAAAAGAAGCTAGCACATTAGCAGTTAGTAGAATATACAAGAGAATGACGATGTTTCTCTTGTGAAAAAAAAAGGCACATGGTTGGCCAATGCCCTAATAAGGCAAAGAAGAAAAACTAGTCAATGCCCTAATAAGGCAATAAAGAAAAACCAGCCCCAAAAGACTTATTAAGCAAATGTTGTACCAAAGGAATCCTTGCAATAGGATGAAACTCCGTCAGAGAAAAGAAAGCTTTTTATGGCTTGGGATAAGATTGCTAATCAACTTATTCTCATACATTTTGATACAAGGGCTACATATCATTATATCCATCCTCGATTGTTGAAGCTCTACATCTACCGAAGGAGAAGTTTTGAAGACCAAAAATGTCAAGTGCTGCTTTTCAAGAAATGGAGTCTAAAGTTACTCCCATTCTTGGGAAACTACAAATTGAGATAGGAGATTATGTAGATCATGAGAGTTTTGTCGTGGGAGGTCTTGGTCATTGTGATGTTATATTAGAAATAGCTTGGCACAAAAGAATAGATCTAGCCATTGATTGGAATCAAAATAAGTTTAGATTCCCTTTCAAGGGTAAAAATGTATCTTTTGATGTGGGGGTGAAAGGAAACTCTATTCCCATCTTATTCCATATACAAATTTGTAAAGCAATGAAAAAGTCTATTTTCGAATACATGATTTTGTTGAGAAGGCTGTACGTGAGCTGAGCTGAGAGTGAAGGTGCAGAGAGTTGAGAGCAGTAGAGTGAGAGAGTGAACACGACACTTGATGTTTGGTACAAAGATTTGCGTACCACATTTTAGGTTTTGAATATATATAAAGTACAAAAGTGAAAGGGTGTGTTCACACCCGAACAATGTAAAAGGCATCGTGTGCCTTTATTCCCAACAGACTTTTATCAAAGATTCTAACAAAGAGTCTACAATTGAAGAATCTATTTCAAATATGAATAAGGACGGAATGAGTTTCTTAAAGGAGTATGAAGATTCTTTTCCAAATACTTTACTTGATGAGTTACCACCAGAGAGACCAAAAGATAACACATAGATCTCATTCCTAGAAGCTCATCTCCAAATAGAGCACCCTATCATGTGAGTCCAACATAACAAGAGAAAATTATGAAGCAAGTGAATGAGCTCCTGGAAAGCATCTAATAAGATCAAGTTTCTCACCTTTTTTATCTGCAGTTTTCTTGGTGCAGAAGAAAGATGAATCTTGGTGCATGTGTATTGACTACAAGGTCCTTGACAAAATTACTATTCGAAGTAAATTTTCCATTCCAAGAACTAATGATATCTTGAATAGATTGGATTGATCCAAAGTATTCAGCCGGATTGACTTAAAGAGTAGCTGCCATTAGATAAGGATCGCTCCTCAAGATATTTATAAAACAACATTCAGGACAACTTTTGGTTTGTATGAGTTTCTTGTGCTACCATTTGGTCTCACCAATGCTCCAGGCAACCTTTAATAGAATGATTAAAAAAATCTTTAGTACACATTAAAAGTTTACATGTACTTTCTTTGATGATATTTTGGTTCATTCAAAAGATGAGGAAGAGTATACGCAACACTTAAAAATATTTTTTAAAAACTCCGCAAACACAAACTTTATGTAAATGGCAAAAAGAGTGAATTTTTCCCAGAAGAGATTCCCTACTTTGGCCAAATTGTATCCA
Source organism: Lygodium microphyllum (assembly GCF_053477565.2). Lineage (NCBI taxonomy): Eukaryota > Viridiplantae > Streptophyta > Polypodiopsida > Schizaeales > Lygodiaceae > Lygodium > Lygodium microphyllum. Next base: position 25,409,030 of record NC_141148.1, read on the forward strand.
AACATGAGATTCGGATGAAAGACTATTGCAGAATGGCCAAAATTGACTAGTGTTCATAAAGTTTGAAGTTTCTTGGAATTATGCTCTTAATGCAATAGATTCATTAAATGGTTTACAGCAGTTGCTGGACCATTACATAATTTAACTAAGAAAGTAATGGCATTCCGATAGACCAAACTAAAAAAGAAAGCTTTTGAAGCTCTAAAGTTGTATATAGGCAAAGAACATGTTTTGATTATACCTAATTTATAGAAAACTTTCTTTGTGAAATGTGATGCTTCAAGAGACTGCATTCTTATAATCTTAAACCAAAAAGGACATGCAGTTACTTATGCAAGCAGAAGGGTGCAAAACGCAAAAAGAAATGCTACTACCTACAAAAAGAAGTTAATGGCCATCATTCAAGCTTTAAAATATTTAAGATACTATCTTTTAGATTGAGAATTTCTCATCAAGATGGACCATGACAGTTTGAGACATTTTCTAAACCAACCAAAGATTTCTAAAAAGCATATTCGATGGGCCAATTATTTTACTCAATTTAACTTTTAAATACTACATATTCCTAGAAAACAAAATAAAGAAATAGATGCCCCGTCAAGAAGACCTCAAACTCATGCTGTGTCCATGACTCATCATACAAATTTCACTAGTATGAGGAACATGTATGCTTCTGATAAAGATTTTAAAATCAATTGAAAAAACTTACAACTTTTTAAAAGGATAAACTCTTATGTTATTAAACATTATTTATTTATTATGGAGAATAAGCTATGTATTACTAAAGATTTCACGCCTAAAGTAATGGAAATTCGAATATCATGTGGCGCCTTACATGGCTCATCGTGGCACTTTGATCATAACCAAGACACTTGAAATGTATTTCTTTTGGCCAAGTCTTTGATGAGACATTGAGCAATTTGTCAAAGAATATCTTATGTGCCAAAAAGATTAAGTTTGATCATAAAAAGCATGTATGACTTTTGCAACCATCAACGATTCCAAGCTAACATTGTGAAAGCACTACTATGGATTTTGTTTTTGGCTTATCAAAATCAACAAACGGCAGTGAATCAAGAAGACTATCAAGTCTCGACATATGGCTAAAATATTTATTCAACAAATCTTTAAGTATAATGGGTTACCACAATCCATTGTGAGTAATAGAGATCCATGAACCGCTAGTCTCTCTCTTGGCGAGCTTTTTTTGAAAATTTGGATACAAAGCTTACATTTTCTTCTTATTATAATCCTTAAACAGATAGTCAAAGTGAGATAGTCAATCTCACAATATTGGATATTTGAAGTGCTATTACCATGAAGCCAACTAACAATGTGAGAAGTATATACCTTTGGTAGATATACATATAACAATACAATTCCTATTTCTACAAGTAAAGCACCATTTGAGATCATATACAGGAAACCACTCTTTACCTATTCTCAAAACCAAGAAGGAGAGATTTCATGCAGATAGTTCGTGTGTGATATGGATATAGCTTTCGTCGAAGTTAGACGAGCTATCCAAAGATCTTAAGAAAAACAAAAGAAAATAACAAATAAGCATCGAAGACAACTGATTTTACAAGAAGGAGATTGGGTGTAGCTGAGATTTGACAAAGCTCATCCAAGAAGCTCTGACAAGCCTTCATCCCAAGTCATTCAACTCACAACAAGAAATTATAAATCATTTCAAGTCACTGAAAAGATTAATGATGTTTGTTAGAGGTTACAACTTTTAAAGCATTGGAGAATATATCGTGCTTTTCATATCCATCTTTTGAAATCTTATAAAGGACCTTCACCATTTGAACATGTAATAAAAAATCTACCTTAAGTAGATAAACAAGAGGAGATACTTCAACCAGAGCAAATAGTTTTTTATATGATCAAGAAACAAGGAAGAAATATTTCTAAAAATTTTCATTTAGATTCTAAATGAATGCCAAAAGAGTATTTTAAAGACTATCTAAAAATACTTACAACTTATGAAAAAGTCGTAGGATCAAAAATACTTCAAGAAACGTTTTAAGGACAAGATTGATTTCAAGAGGAAGAGATGTAATAAATCATTTGTATATCAATTGTTACCAAGACATATTGGCTCAATGATTTCAAATTAATTTTATACTCGTGTACTTTGAAAGAAGATGGGAATTTTTATTTTTTAAGTGTTTTAAAATATAGTTAAATGTTCATCTTTCTACTTAAGGATGGCCAATGGCCAGAACACCCTATAATTATACTTAGGTCATCATTGACGATATGCCCAAGAGAAATTAAAAGTTTAGTCGGATGGGCAAATTGACCAAAAAGCTAAGATGAATAAGACTTTTACACTCATAGTCACATTGACTAAAAGCCTATATAATGAGTGATTTCAAAAAATAAAACCAGATGCTCATAATCGAAGAAACAAACTATGAACCAGTGAACCTATATAATGAAACTCTCCAAAAGCTAAATTCAATAACTCCTAAAATTTTGGAGATTACTATTTTTAAAAGTCACTTAAATGAAAATTATGTTCACGACAAAGGCTTTTAAATTTTGCAAGAAACAATTTTGTCTTCAGCAACTATCTCAAATTCTTAACTATTTCAAAGATTTTTAAAATAAAAGGTTTAAAAGCTTATTTCTCTAGAAAAGTATCATGTGACATCTAAAAGAGGACATGTGTTGTTTTGAAGAGAGAAGTGACCATACACTTGTCATTTTCAACAAACACTTGTTCTTTATAGTCTCTATTTTCTACTTTTTAAGTACTCAAACCCCACACCTATATATCGAAGGTCTCTTTCTTCATTTGAAACAAGCTCTCATGCTGAAATTTCAACCATATGCTTTGTACTCTCCTATCTATCTCTCATCCAAGAAACACTTTTTACTTAGCTTGATTTAATGCAAGCACTAAAAAGAAAATTTACTTATAGCCCGAAGTTTGCAAAAATCACAACTCTAATTAGAGTTTCAAATCCCTAATTCTCATTGTAGTAAATCAGCCCTTTGGTATATGGTTCAAGCACTTGATGCATGTGGTTTTGTTTCAATAAATTTTCGAAAAGGAGAAGGGCTAAGGCCTAGTTCTCCTCTCAACATGATATCAACTCTCTCTCTCTCTCTCTCTCTCTCTCTCTCTCTCTCTCTTTTCTAATTTTCATGGTGATAATTAACCAAGTTGATTAAGTTCAAAGTATTATCATCTCACATTCTTCCCCGCACTTACAGTTTTAAAATCAAGAAAATAGAGTATAAATTTTTTATAGTAATCTTATTCAATCCTCTATGATCGACACACATATAGAGAGATACATCTTTCTTCTTGCAAATAGAATTAGAGCACTTGCTAGAGATATTGAATGACGTATAAATCCCTTAGCAAGATTCTCATCAATATATTTCTTGAGTCCTACTAATTTATCTTTGAATAGCTTATAGATGGTGCTAAAAGAAGATTGAGCTCTTTCTTGTACATCTATTGCACAATCATAAGGTTGGTATTCCAGTAGCATATTCGCATTATTCTTTTCAAACACATCCTTAAACTCGGCATATTGAGTTGGGAGTATGTCCAAGCTTTTATCCTTTGGCTTCTCCATTCGATTTGTATAAATAAAAAAGGATAGATTCTTCTTTGCTTGACGCATGAAAGTCTTTGCCTCAACGTATATTGATCGAGAATTCTTCCTTTTATTATGTTGCACTCACCTTGGTTCAACCATTCTAGACCTCCAACTGATGTCGAGATCATGTAATTCTAACCAATGTAGCCCAATAACAATGGAACTATTTGGGCGATGGATTACATTGAAGACTATATCTAATACAAAACTCCCTAGGGTAACTTTCATGGTTTAAGTCTCATACCTAAAGTCTCCTAAAGCAAAAGGTCACATTCAATTACTTGAGAGAAAAAGTGAACGTATCTTTAGCATAGTGAGCAAAAAATCTTTGACATCATCATTCAATCTCCAACAAAATTGACCAATAAAATAATCCTCATGCCATGTTAAATTACATGTGAGTTGTCAAAATTCTAATGCATATACCAAGGCGGATCTCAACCCTTGGTGTAGATTTCTAATCTTTGTTTCAACAACTCTAGTTCTGTTTACTTTACCAAAAGTAGTAGAGAACTCTTGTACGAAAGTCTCAAAATTAAATAGTAATGGGGATTCCTTCTCAAGCAAGGGGACAAAGGACTTACAAGCAAAGAGGATTAATACGGACTAAATCCACCAAAATAACAAATATAATCAACCATATCACATGATCATAAAAAGTCTGTAAAATGTGCATATATAGGCTCAAAGTTTAAAATGCACATATATTTGCATAGAAGACTTATATAAGGATTCTAAAACTATATTTCTAGTATAGTCAAAAAGACCTTTTATATGATAGTCATATTAGGAACCCCTAAACTTTACAAAATTCCTATATTTTAGGAAATCCCTAAATTTAGGGAGCCTCAAATTGGCCTAAAAATGCTAATACTAATAAATTAAATAGGATGTCACTCTAAAAATAGTAAGTCTCTGTTCTAACTTTCTTATTGGTTTTTTCTAATGCTTAACAAGTCTCAGTCTAAAAAGGATAGCAAAAAAGAAAATGCAAGTATTGAGACACTTGCCATTCAAGCTTCCAATCGCTCCACTTCATGACATGTGACCGGACACTCGACTTATGCTACTCCACTTTCTCTCTTTGCATCAAGCCTACCTTTTTTTGTCTAAAAGAGCTCATTTCCTCTTATCCAAAATCAGATTCCATTACTCTAAATTCATGTATAGCAGCTGAAAATAGTCCCAACCCATCTCAACTATCATGTTTCACTTCTTCATCATCAAATCTAATACTTTTCCTCTTCTATTACCATTGTAAACCTATAAATATACTATAGCACGTCTTTCAAAGCTCTTCTTCTACTTTGCATCAAGAAGGAAGCCATGTCAATGTACTCTGGATCAACCATGAAGGCTGATTTTTTTCCTACTTGTGTCTATATGTTTTATGTACTCATTGCATTAATCTTCTAAATAATTGTCATATTGAGCTTCAAATATCCGTCCTTTCCATTTTCTTCGAATGTTAACTCTCCAAAATAAGCAAATATTATAATTATTGAGCATACCACATTTCAAAAAAGTACTCACATCTCCATGCTAGTACAATAAATCACAATGGATTGTAAATTTTCTACATAGATGAATATTCTATTTTACAATATGCAAAGTAAATCTACTGAAATATAGAACTAGCTAGTTATTTCCTTCTTGATACTAACAATGAGGGGAGGAGTTAGTAGCTCAGTTCTCTAGCTCTCGCTATTCAATATGGATGACCTCCCAAAAAAGGCAAATGAGCTTGTAAGTGTTACAACCAGTGCAATTTATCCTCATACTTAGCCCGCCAGCATTGCAAATTGTTGTTCTAAAACAAAGAAGGTTATTCTGCCTAGAATGCCCAGCATTATACATAAACCATTGCCATACCTCCATAACATTCAAATTCACACTAGCTAGACCAAATGGAGCTCAATGCCAAAGTTGTTTGCAGTGTAGCATGATGAAGTCACTATGCCAACCACCTTGAATCAAGAGAAGGTATAATGCGTAGTTATTCTACTATGGGGTGTCCAACATTATACATAAACCATTGCCATATCTCCATAGCATTCAAATTCACACTAGCTGGACCAAATGGAGCTCAATGCCAAAGTTGTTTGCAGTATAGCATGATGAAGTTACTATGCCAACCCCCTTGAATCAGGAGAAGGTATTACGCCTTGTGCCCAGTATTGAACATAAACCATTGTAATACCTCCATAGCATTCAAATCTACATTGGCTGGACCGATTGAAGCTCAATACCCACGTTATTTTTCATGCAGCATGACGAAAGTACTATATCATCCTATGGAAAACAAGTAGCATGCTGAATTAGCCTCTTGAACAACCCCAAAAATGCTTCATTAATGAAAAAACCCTAAAGGGAGAGCGGTTCGAGAGAGTTAAATAAGGAGAGGTTAGAGGTCGTGAAACTTTCCATAAATAGACAAGCTACCCTCCATTCAGCCCTATCTCATTTCTATAGATTTCAGGTGATCTACCTTCACTAACCACACCCCATTCGTGAACATCTCAGCCAAGGCTGCCCAACACTATCTACATCCATCCGGCACATGTTTCCAGCCTTTTCCACGCAGTCTACAACCTTCACTGCTGTGAACAACTAGGCAGACCTCTCCTACTGCTGCATTTGCTGCAGCCAGCTGGCTCCCTGCTGTCCACGACCCTTAGGAGGCTGTGTTTGCTGCTCCCAACTGACACCACCCTCCTACTACTGCATTTTGCCGCTGCTACTACCACTTGGCAGTCCTATACTCTCCCTGGGCTGCATTTTGCAGATTTCACTCTCTTCTGCCTGTCCAACAGTGATGTGGCATCACTATTTGCTGCATTTGCTGCTGTCCAACAGGCTGCCTTGCTGCATTCCAGGATCCATCAGGAGTACAACGCACTCTACAACTCGTTGCCTCTGCCTGGGTCCTCGAGACATGAGAGTTCAGGGTACAGTTTTCCTTCCCTGCATGGTTTGTTTGCCGCATGAGCATTGTATTATATTTATTCATTCATTCAGATCATCACTATGCTCATTGTCCCTGAGTTACCCTAACCCTAACTGTGTCCTATTGAGTTTATGCTTTGTCATATGCTTTCATTTATGTTTCTGTGATAGGATGTTTCTTTACGCATACAATGTGTACTCTCGCTCAATAATTGAAAAGAGAATGAAGTATGAAACTGGAAAGTATAGAACTGCTCAATTACAAGGTGCATTCACACCAGAACGGCCAAGAGAAATACGACACCTGATTATTTTTTCATGTTGGGTGTCGTGAGCATATGCAAGCATCTCCCCTGCTTTTTCACTTGCAGTCCCAACCATAAGAAGACCCATGCTTATTCCAGCTGCCTCACCAGCTACAGCATTATCAGTGTACAGGACACTCTTAACATCATCATAAATATCTTCATCTGCAGTTCCAAGGGCAGCAAGACCCAAACCTAGGCAAGCACCATGTTGTATCACCTGCAACAGACAATTAAACATAATATGAATATGATTCTGTTGCACATCTTGACCTGGCAGAAGAGCAAAACCCATTAGAGCAGACTATGTACATCATTATTTGTACTTCTCAAGCTGTCAGTCAAAAACTGTTGGATGCCTTCCCCATGATTTGCATGTATTAGACCCAGAGCATAAAGTGCCCCTCCTTCTGAGTAAGGGCTCCCACCACTTGTTGCTCCATTCTGAGGCAAATAAGGAGCCATTAGTGATCGCCCTTGTTGCAAATGACCTCTATGGATCACACCTAATCCAGCTGTAGCACTGAACTTTGCCCAATTGGTGGCACGACTCAGCCAGTCCTGAAAAAGCAGGGAAAAAATACTTGTCACTACATACTCTATATGTTACAGATATAAGTCTAGAAACAAGATAGTTGTTTCAAACTGCCTTCTAAGAGGCATAATTCAAACAAACAAAACAACAACTAACGTGTAGCCCTGTAAAGGCATGAAGGACCAACCAAGTTCTCTCGCAGAAAAGTGTCTACAGTTGTTCCAGCATGCATAAGCGCGTTAGCATATATTGTGGCACTGTGGCAAACACTATTCCTCATCTCCACAGACTGTTTAATAGTTTTTAGAATAAGAATATCAGACCTGCAATAAAAACAAACTAGATCAATGAACCCAAGGACCAGCAAACAGATGGATGGTGTTGACCATGTCATGTCTTGGCTACAGAATACTGATACACCTGAGATATGAAATGAAGCTCAGTCATACTAAACTTTGTTTAACACCCTCCCAACGTAAAATTAGTGACTAAATCATTACTCACACTACCAAATGAATATCTATATTCATTTTCAATGTAGTTCTGCACCACAGATAGATATGCTCTCACCTGTTATGACCATACAAAAATTGCAGGGTCAAATCTATCGATGTTTCTCCAGTTAAAATCTTTTTCAACTTTGATAGCCTTTCAGCATATTTTACATTTTCATCATCTACAGTGTTGCCACTTCCAGGTGATCTCACAGCATCATGTTGCTGATTTTCCTCTGAGGTATCCATGATCGTATGCACCTGATCTGAAACGTTAGTGCCATTATCAGCAGCTTGTGCCACATCTGGACCTCCTTCAGGAACTTCAGATGAAGAAACTCGTGGCTCAGGTAGCAAATCCCTGACCTTCAACAGGAAAGGTTGCCTCCCATTCTCAAACAGATCAAAGGCCACTTGAAACCCTAATAATAAAGCATCCTAGCAACAAATAAAATCATGAAAATGTAAGACAAGGCAATGAAAAATAAGGCAGTATGAGCATTGCAATCACTCAACAAGAAAAGGACCTGGTCACCCTTCATGAGTATTTCCAGAATAGATGCAACAGTTCCAGGGTCGTCAAGGAACATGAGGCATTGGCTGATACTCAAGTAATCTGGAGATTGCAATCTCTGGTATATTTTGACTAAAAGTTTGAGAACCTGCTCAAAGGACACAAAACACACAGAGCAACACAAATTCAGAAGCTGATACACTTGCCAAAGGATTCAAAAGGTCTACCCACATCTCAAGTTGTTCTCTATTTATGTGACCACTATATGATGTCTAAATCTAAACTGTTTCAAACCTTCAAGAGCAAGATGACTAATTTAGCATCCAAAAGACAAAGCTACCTCATGGCGGTACTCTCTTCTATTCACAAAAGTCTGTGAAATGTTCATGCAGTAAGCAAGCATTCCCATCACATTATCGCTTTTTAAGATAGACTCCTCCAGCTTATCCAGTCTTCGACACTCAAGTGCAATACCAAGAGCCTGCTGGAATTTCCCATCTACTATACATCTGAAAAGCACAGTCATAAGTAGCTGCAGATTCCATTACCTGAACCCATACAACTCAAAGAAAGGTACAGCTCAACTTACTTATCAAGCATCCGTTCGACTATCGCTTCTAGCCTTGGATCCACAGGATCTGATGAATTGTGAGACTCTGCAGCTTTGGTTCGCAAAGAGGCATACTCATCTATAGCTTTCGCTGTCCAAAGAAAAAGTCCCAAAAAAAACCACTTAAATGAATGTAAAAAACGAAAGCAATGCCTTATCTAGAAACAACTTTGACATCCTTTTAGAAAACAAAAATTTCTTTTTGCTCAACCTTTCAAGGTTAGCAAACATCCTATCATATAGCAAACACGTTCACAAAAATGATGCGTCCGCCTATTTTAAGTATCACAAGGGGCTCCACTTTCCATGTCTTTGCTGACATTATGAGAAAGTGCTCTAGTAGAGTTGCTAATCTCCAAGTACTGCTACTATCACATGATTAGACAACTACATCAAACTTGACTAATGAACTGCAGCAAATGAAGCTTTTGAATGATACTCAATTCAATTTGAACATATGTGTCAATAAACTTAGCCTAATGTCCTCACAGAACTCACAAGCCTGAAGTAGCCTCTTTTTACTTCAATGGCAACCGCAATGGTAAAAGCTTACCCAAAAGTGTATGAGCATAGTCTGAGTCTTCCGAGACATCAAACAGGTTCTGAGCCCTCAATGCATACAGTAACGACTCATTTGGCTCGCCTAAATAGTAGAATACCTGAACGTGTTAAATGCACGATGATTATTCACCTTCTTAAAAAACAACACAATCAGAAAAAACAAAAAGTCAAGAAACTCCACCTTGGAGACAACTAGCGCAGCGAGCTGCCGCTGATCAAATGTGTCATCCTCATATAGGCTCTCTCTGCAAAAAAATCAAAACTCAATCATTCCCTACAAGTAAGTCAAAGCTCCTTTCCAAGTCAATCACATCAAGAAGAATGCAACCTGAACCATAGCACAACAGGAAGAAGTCTCAAACTATGAGCAGACCAAACAAAAAAAGCACCTAGAGGTTCTTCTTGTGGAGATATTGAACGGTACATCCTTGTATGAGGTTATTAAATCATGCTCAGCTCCTTCTTGCAAAAATGTGGTCCTCAAAGGAGTTTTTATTATGAATCATACTGTCAACCAAAAGTGTGCTTTGCAACTATCAGTGATAGTACAGTTCAACAGAGGTAATAAGGAGTGGTTTTACAAATAAAAGTGCTGACTTACTGAGGTCTAAACAGCACTGACACATCCCGAGGTTTGAAACTGGTATCAACTAGATTTGTAAATCATACTGGAAACTCTTTAATAAACTTTCCTTTAACCTGGCCTAATCATGCCCAACTGTACATAAGTGGACGGGATTGGGGAGCTATGAATCAGTCTTACAAGTCAGTCAGACAAATACTTTGCACTTAGAGAAGTTCATACCTTAAACCTATAGATTTTCTAAGGACTAAATCCTGCTAAACCATATGATGAAGTCAAGGTTGTCTATGTCCAATGCACAGGACCTCTAGTATGATCTGTCCTGCCTCATCCATTTACTCCAATCCCATCTTATCTAGTCCAATGGCATCCAATGGCCATCGGCAAGCATGGGTAAAATAGTGGCCATCTAGAAGTTTGGGTGATTCTTTGTGTGTGTAATTTGGGGGCTTTGGGTGGGTGCTCTCTCTCTTTCATAATGAGTAATTATATTATTTCAAATGACTAAAAGAGTACAAAAGTCACAGCAAAGCAGCAGCAGAAAGCCCCCCCCCCCTTCTCTCTCTCTCTCTCTCTCTCTCTCTCTCTCTCTCTCTCTCAGTTCTTTCAGACAGACAGAGTGAGAGCTACTGTACCAGCCTCTAGCCAGACCTCCGGGCTCACACTACAACAGGCTGAGGACCAACATACCCGACGCCGCACGAGGATCCGTGGGTTTCGGACTCCACAGCCACACCGACAGGAGATCCGGAGGATTCTTGATCTACATCGACAGCAGACTGAGATCCGACGACACTCGACACATTGGATCTCAGATCTCCAGTTTGCTCTTTCTCCACCGCCGATGTACCACATCCTACATCCAGGAGGGATCACCTGCTATTAGCGACTTTGATGACTGCTACTACATCCCAGGATAGTATATCTCCCTGCATCTGTTACATATACACATCGCACCACTTTATCACAACCGACAGCTGTTCCCCTATCACAGCCGACATTTGTTCCCCTTTTGTAGCCATTATCTAGAGTACCAGAGCTACATACGCACATACACATACACGACACTCATCACACTCACAGCACCGTATTTTCAGTTTTCAGTTTTTAGCTTTTCATTCAGCACTTTTATTTTGGATAGCTGGACCTCATCAATTGTATCACAGTTTGTCTCATAGGCCAGTTTTGGTCTTTAGAAGACGTTAATATAACTTTCTTTCTTTTCTCTCTCTCATTGTGTGTGACATTTTTGCATTGAATGTGGCTTTGGACGTATGTCCAAGATTTTTTAGTTTGATTAGCACAATATTAGCATCAGACAATACTGATACAACACCATCAAAGTCCACACATGATAAACCTTGGATGAGGTTTAAAGACAACGTTGAGCTTATTTATTATGCTTGATGTAAGATATATGAGTGCACAGCAGAAAAGAACAAGAACTCAGGGTGAGAAGAGAAGATGGAGACAAGAAAAACGTACTGGAATCGAAGGAACAAAACTGACTGAAACTGAAAGTGCAAGGTTGGACCTGTTCAAACCCTACATGCAGCATAGAGCATCAATGAGGGTGCAAAGGAAGACAACAAGAAATGATGACAGAATGACTTGCAAGCTTTGATGACTCGGATGAGAAGCTTCTCTACCCACACTCCTCCGAGAGGCGACGAGATTATTGCAATGATCATGATTACCGTGAAGACCAAAGGCCAAAAACTTAAGATGTTCTCAAGGCCAAGTCTACCAACCTTAAGATGCTCCCTAAGGCACCCCTTGTTCAAGTGCCTATTCTCCCTCCAACTGGTCCCTTTGGTCCTGCAAAGTGGAGTGTATTTTGAATACCTTTGACTTATGGGACTTCATCACCCACCCCATTCGTTGTCCGAAGGAGGATCCGACAATGGGATCTACCATGGATCGTGCAACTCTTTGGGTCTCACTCAACCCTCAAGCCAAGTCCTTCCTTTTTATGAGTTTGAGACATCCGCACAACTAACAACAGCAAGTTTTGCTCTAACATTTTCTCGAGTTTGCAAGGATCACAGCATTTGGTGGAGTATTCCCTTCTGAACACACCATCAAATAAATGGTGTGGTGGAGCACACCAATTGGACCATGCTTCAAATGGTCTGATCGATGCTAGAGCATCCCGGTCTTTCAAATTTCCTTTGGGATGAGGCAGTGGCTGCTACAGAGTTCACATTTGCAACCAGTCCCCTACTTCGGCTTTACAGGACATGACTCTCTTTGAGGCTTTCTTTGGATGGAAGCCTTCCATATCTCACTTTTGCATCTTTGGGTATGATGCCTATGTCCATGTGGACAAGAAGAAGAGAGGGAGAAAACTCAACCCCAAGTCGAACAAGCTTCTCTTCATGGGCTACAACACACGACCACGAAGGTCTATTGACTTTACGATAGGAAAAAACGCAAGATCAAACCTCAAGGTGAGCAAGGATATTATCTTCAATGACGCTGCAATCTCCAAGGATCTTGTTGATGGTTCTTCTCTTACATGTAGTTCTTCATCAACATCGACTGACCCCCCCACACCATTAGCCCCTCCCCTCCCCTTCCTTCCAAGTTGCCTCCTCACACCCCTCTTATGGATTTACCACTTAGCAAGAAGGCCATTGGTACAAAATGGGTTTTTAAACCGAAACACTTGGCTGATGGTACCATTGACAAGCACAAAGCACTATTGGTAGCAAAAGGCTATGCACAGAAGAATGACATAGATTATGAAGAGACCTTTGCTCCTACGGGACGCTCCTACATCCCGTATGAGTACAATAAGATGTGTAATTGCTATGGCTGCAAATTATGGTTGGAAGGTACATTAGTTAGACATTAAGACAACATTCTTGAATGGGGACTTGCATGAGGATGTTTATGTGTCACAATCTCCAAGGTTTGTGGTGAAGGTGATAACGTATAGAGAGGGAGCCACTCTTTCTAGCCGAAGTGACTCTGATTGGGTAAGTGATGTGGTAGGAGACGGCTCACTATAAGTTATACTTTCTCCCTTGGATCAAGAGCTCTCTTGGAGCAATAAGAAGCGGCCTATTGTGGCACTTTCTTCTATAGAGGTTGAGTATCACACCCTTCGTTCTACAACTATGGAGGCAATTTCACTATCAGTGGCAAAGATTGGCTTTTCACAAACCGGACCCACGAAGTTGTGCATGGATAACCAAAGTGCCCTAGCTCTAGCAAAGAACCATGTGTTTCATGCTCACACAAAGTACATAGAGATTCAATATATAGGAGCGGATCATGGAATCCGAGATAGTGATGGCCTACCATGCAACGGAGGACAACACCTCGGATTTCTTCACGAAGCTTTTACCCAAGGCTTCCATGCTTCATCATATGAGATTGTTGGGTCTTCAAACACTCCCAGTATCTGAGAGGCAATATTGGCCTACATCGTTTCATGTATGTCAATCTGTCATCTCCTAGTTGTGAGCTCCTAGCAAAGTTTAACAAAGACATGGAGCTCTAACAATTTCGTGTGCATTTCTTGTGTTTACCAACCACGTGCCAATTTGTATTGCCTTGTCACGCAACAATTTTGCTCCAGGATACTCTGATTTTATCCAAGAAGACCACATCAACTTTCTTGCATTTTAATGCTACTACCAACCATAATTAATATAGGTTGACCACATTTTCGACAACCCCAAACAATCAACCAAATTTAGAGGCCTTCAACTATTTATAGCTAGCTAGCAAGCAAGGGCACCTCTCTTCTACACGTTGCTAATTTGCACACTCCATCTCCGACACACTCCAACTCCAATGCTACCATCATTCTCACTTTGACTCAATGCCCTCACTGACATTGTGGGCTGCACGAAATGACTAATCAATCCTTTCCTTTGTATTCAGCATTCTTCTTCAGTCAAGGCAGATTTCTTTCCTTCATCTCACAAAATGAACCTGACCACTTTGCCAAATGGCACCTACACCTGAAAGACTATGTATGTCTTCATTTGACTCAAACTGAGGCCCACACGCAAGAGATGACAATACAAGACACATGACTCTTAAAGCCCCCCCTCAAATCCTAGATGTGATGGAAGGCCAAAGGAGATGGAATGGATTCGAGGGTGGCAAGAAAAATACCACTACTAAATCCCAATGAAGTCCACCAATGATGAATGCCAACCAAGGAGTTTGACCACCTCTCAAGATGAAAACCTGATGCAACAAGATGCCATCGTAGACCAATGGGAGTGGAGAGGCCTTGAATAAATCACTAGTGTGATTTCCAATCGAGAATGGGTGAGCCAAGTCTCCGACTTAATTGAGAGATAATAGTAAGTAGCGATCAAAGGTGTCGAAACCTGCCAAAAAAAAAACATATAGGACCAAGGGCCATAGGATAGTTGTGGTACCAGCAAAAGGAATGGCGGCTCAATGACAAAGGAAAGAGACCATCGTGTCATAGAAAGGCTTGATGAAGACTATAGTCCTTGAAGAAGCCATTCACAATCCTGCGAATCCCCCTTTGAAACAAGAAAGACCAAAATCCACAACCATATCTCTGAGATTGTCCCCCTCTAAAAGGGATGGAGGTTACAAGGAAACCACCAAAGAAGATGATGGGAATGGGAGGTGCACTTATGAAAACGGGTGCAACAAGAAAATGAAACCAACCTTCCTTTCGGAGAAAGGGTAATAATGACCTGATTAAATAATAGCTACAACAAGCATGAAATTCAAATCAACTAAAATAAAATTACTGCCAATCAATCTGAGACAATGGATACCTGATTGACTCCAAAAATTGGTGCCCCTTGAGGCATTTCTTTAGCTTGAATTAAAATTAATTGAAGTACACTAGGATTGCTCTCTCATGTCCTTCAGTTTCCAATGCCCCTTGTGTCAGAAATGGAATAGCAATGGAAGTATAAACATTTGTTGTAGTAAACTATTGAAACACAAGACAAAAGAGAAAAAGAGAGAAAAAACACTGAAGAACACAATACAAATGAGAACTCAGAAATCGCTCGGGAAATGGAATCCATATATCCAACATGAGACTGTTGCATACAACAGTGAATCGTTGGCTGCGTGGGCACCGGCCTTGGCTCCTTTCTCCCCAGAGTCTCCACACATGTGATGGCAGATGAGTGTTTGAGTGAGGAGGAGCTTGAATATATAGGACAAAAATATGTCATCAATATAATCAGATCAGCCAGCATTTAATGCTAGTCGGCCAGCAATAAATGCTCAATATGAGCAAAATAAAGACCACAAAAAATGCCTAAAATATCGTAAATAATGTGCCCAGTCTTTGCATGCACAGACTCACACATGAGCTGATATATCTTCTAGCACCCTCTCTCAAGTCATGGGTGATCTAATAAAATACAATGGTACAATGAGAATGAATCATAAACCATACAACATAGAACCACCAAGTAGAACCATGGATACCCAAGCAATGGGTAATCAAGCCACCACCAAGGCGCCACGAAGAGAACCTGATGTCGATGTCGAATGTACCAACTCCTAAAAATAGAGATCATAGAATATCTCTATATTTATCCCCATGTCTCTTAGTAGCATACATGACCATCCTATCAAAAATCCCTCTAGAACATATGTGACCATGGATTCCCCACCTTTGGCCAGATCACCAAAGTGTCCCCTCATGTAAGCTCAAGACTAGGAGCCAAGCCCACTCTCTGTCAGATAACAGCCCGTCATGAACCTAAATGTCAATCCTCGCTCCAAGATTTGAACATGCTAGACTTCAATCGATGCGTCAGGGTAGTCCCTCTCTGGATCCTGTGCATTTGTATAGATGTATAGATGAGGCGCAGCTATCCCATTTCACCACCCTCTCACACTCCCTCTTTGGCACTAGAGAGTTGTGAGGGGTGCCATCATCACCACCACTAGAAAGCAGCTAAGGAAGGGGCCATCAATCCCTTCCCACAATCCAAAGAAACTAATCCTTTCTGTGCCTTGGACTTCTCCTTGTTCGGAGAATCAAAGTCAAGTCTAAAGCAAATGATGACTCATTGGAGGAGTCCACTCCGCGCTTCGTCTCCCTTTCCTTCTTCTTCCTGGAAGCCGCTAACTCTTTGCAATCCTTTCGTAAATGACCTTTCTTCCCGCAGTGGTAACACTGGGTCTTGGACTTCTTCTTCTTCGAACCCCTCTCTAAAGCTGCAAGAGCCTCACTACAATCTCCATGGAACTTATCATCAATGGATGTGCACGAAGAAGCCATCTGTAGAGAATTTAGAAAAGAAGTAGAGAAAAGAAGGTACTTGGAGAGGGAACACACCAAAACCACAAGCATAGACTGCAAAAAATGAGAGTTCGCATACAATATTCACCAAAATCTAACCAAAACAAAAAGAAATCTGCTACAAAAGGACAAAAACTCAGCCAAAAATTGCGCCTGATAATGCAGAAGCCCAGCCAGGAGGAAATGCAAAGACACCAGAACGCAGTCTGGAACTAACATGCAAGCAATAGAGGGGCTAACGTAGGCGGTATAGATGCTAACGTTAACAAAAACGCAAGAAAAACAGGTCGCCTAGTTGGAGCAACAGTCGCCTGATCAGCAATGGTCAAAACAGTCCTAAAATCAGCAAAGAAAACACGAGGACAAAACCTGAGCTCTAATACCATGTCAGAAGTGGAGCAGCAATGGAAGCGTAAACATCTACTGTAATAAATTGTTGAAACACAAGACAAAAGAGAAAGGAAAAGAAAGAACACGATATAGATGAGAACTTAGAAGTATGCTCAGGGAATGGAATCCATATATCCAACATGAGACAGTTGCATACAACATTGAGTCGCATACAATAGTGAGTCGTTGGCTGTGTGCACAAGCACTCGCTCCTCTCTCCACAGAGTCTCCACACGTGTGATGGCAAATGAGTATCTAAGTGAAGAGGAGCCTAAATACATAGGACAAAAATATGTCCTCAATATGATTAGGTCGACCAGCATTTAATGCTAGTCAACCAACAATAAATGCTCAATATGACCAAAATAAAGACCACAAAAAATGCCTAAAATATCCTAAATAATGTGCCCAGCCTTTGCATACACAAACTCACACATGAGCTGATATATCTTCTAATACCTTGCTGCCCAAGATGGAGAGCAAGTCTTCAATTCAATTTGCACATTGATTTTGAAGGGGAATGGCCTCCAATTCACTCCTTGGGTGAGAAATTTGGCCCCAAAATCAATTATGGCTAGCTGGCCTCTTGGAATTCTCTAAAATTCCCCAATTTCAGCAATTGCCTTCCAAATCTAAGGTCTTAATTTTTTAGCACACTTTTTGAGGTGACTGTCAAACGATAATTCCTGCTGTAGATTAGGGTTTAGCAACAAAAATTCTTCACTTGTACCCTCTTGGGACTCAATTTGATTGAGATCTCTTGAAGGAAGCTGTGAATTTCCTGAGAGAACAGAGAGGAGCTCAAGAGAGAGAAAACTCGGAGTTTCATCATCGAAATAGACTAAGATTCAAAGTTGCCCTGTTGTGAATTTTTGTTAAGCAGTAGTAGTTGAATCCAATCTAAAGCTCAAAATGTTGTCGGCTACTGCAAACTCTCCTACAACTGTTGTATAATCTCTAGAAATTGCAAAATGCAAACAATTGAGAAATGGTGTTCTCCGGCAAAGGTTGACCTTTGAACAGCAGTCAGCAAGCAGCAAAGACCTCTTCCTCAACAGCCCACAATTGAAAATCAGCCTCTCTCTCTCTCTCTCTCTCTCTCTCTCTCTCTCTCTCTCTCTCTCTCAGCCCCAAACAACCTCTACCTTTTGCATGGGAGATTTTGCCAATTGGTAACCTTCCTTATCCATTTCCACCAATTTTCAGCCGAATTAATTAATTCTCAAAAGATTTCTACTCAAAAAAATAACAATGCCAACCAATAATTAAATAGGCCATGCCAATTTGTCGCCAAAGTTGTCCTAAGCTTTTACTAGCCCTTGATTTGGCATTAATTGATCAATTAATACCTAGTTCCTAATGTCACCACCACTGACATTAATGGCTAATAAATTGTCCTAGGCCAACAATTGTCACCAAATACCACCTAGTACCTAAACAATACAACTACTACAATTTTTGACTTTGACATCCACTAAATTCTTAGGGTCCTTGGCTAACATTGTGAATTAATTATCTTGCACATCACATGTGCACCTCCCATTTGCACTTTTGATTAATAACTTAATCAAATGCTAAGGAAAGCATCTAAATTTCACATCATATCGTTGACAGGAAACATACCTAGAAGGGTCCATCATGCTGGAAGGGGAACAGATCTAATATAGCCTCCTCTCCTTCCAATCTAATGCAAAAAATGGCTCCTAATGTAGAATCCTCAACAAAACGCAACTTAGTCGAAGAGAACAATCACAGTAGCTACTCAATAACGGTCATGAACAAAGAAGATGGAAACCTAAGTCATCTCGAACATGGACAACTTCCAATATAGATATCTAAGATGGACAATAGGAAAACAAAGGTGTCAGCACTCCAATGAATCATCACCTATAGTGACTATACCCTCATCAAAATGAAAATCCTAAAGCCAATCTCCTTAAGGAGTCATGTGACACGTAGCATCGCTATTGCTTAGCTAGGCCCTCTTTAAGGATGAGATAGTTGAAGGAGACTCCAACTAATGAATGTGAAGGAAGATTGACTCTCGTGATGGTGGATGAAACTAGTCTTCCTTATTAGAAAAGTGTGATGAAACCCTCAATTACACTGATTACAACAAGTGTAAAGTCATAAAATAAAAGACAATTAAAAATTCAACACTCTACCACTTTGGGCTAGATTGCCATTAAGAAATTAAAGCAAGCCAAGACCCGATTGGCCCCAAAAACACCAGTCCCCCTTCAGTATTTTGTACAACTGAGATTTAGCTCAAATCCTCAGGAAGATGGCAAGTCTTGCCTCAAACTCCAAAGAGACACCCTCGAGTTTCCAACTCCCAATATTGACCAAGCCAATTCTCTGTAACCAGCAACCATAAAATCCATTTTGCCCCCTGATCCCACAATCAAAGAACTTCAAAATTGAATCCTCTTATAGTTGCATGCAATTCAACCTTCCTATGGACCTCCTTTATCCCACCCATTCTACTATTCACAATGATGGAATTTACTTCAGCAGCCTTCCTTAATCATTGAGGCCAGCATGCATGCATCCCAACACACCCATGCAAACCCTAGACCTTGTTGGTTTCAAACTAAGATCCGCAATACATCAAGTTCAAATTCAAGGCTTAATTCTTTAATTTCCACTCCCAGATTGCACATGCATCTAACCAAGATGTGAGAGAATTAATAAGTAGGAGAGAGAAAATTCTGCATTTCAGCTCTGATTTCTCCTTGAACAGCAGTCATCAGCAGCACTTAATGTTTCCACATCCGATGCCTAGAGCCATAAATGCTCTACATGCTGTTACCTGATCCAAAATGTAACTGCCAGCCCAAAACAATGCCTAAAACCAGTCGCCTTCTATCAGATTGCCCCAAAAGCATGCCGAAAACAAGTTGCCGGCATTTAATAAGCCCGTAGCTGCCATTGCCAGCTCAAATGCTGTATTCTACCCTTATAAGAGCTCCAAATGCTGTCGCCTATTGCTGGTTGGCCTCCAGATCAAGTTGCTGGAGGAAATCATTGTCTCTCTGTTTTTAGTCCCAAAATCCCTTCCTGAACACCTTGTCCTACTGCCATAGAACTTCAGCTGCTGTCTTCCTACCCCAACCTCTGTTCTCAAAACTCAAATCTGCCCCAAAACAAGTCTCACACAACCTTGCATGGCTCCTAAACTTAGCCAACTGCCAAGTTCAAACCTGCCCATCCAAATACAGCCTCCAGACATAATTTCCAGCCAAGAATAATTGATTAAATTGGGAAATACATGGCCCTCCCAAAGTTGGCCATGCCCAGCCCCAAATTTAAATTCCTAAACCCCTTGAACCTTTGAGTGTTGAAACTTTCTGCGAAACTTAGCAGAGACATTAAATCGTTTAAATCCCTAGCCCCACGACACCAAAAGTCATTCCAAGGGAATATTCGACGTCCATGACCAAGGTACCCTGCTAGCACTTGTTCACAAAACTTTTGCCAATGTCCCCACTATCCATGCTAGGATTATTTATCACCATGACATGCACTCAACTTGATATCACAAGTGCACAACATAGTATCTCAAGAGCATTAAGTTAAAGATTCACGTCCTTGTTGTAGCGGAAGTAGAGGTAGAGATAGATGTAGATGGAGGCTCCGTTGCTCCTTCCTTTGCACCAAGGCCAAGGGTGAGGATATTTCTTCTAGCACTTCTACTCGAGATATAAGGTGTTTCCACTAGGTGGACAAATTGGAATATACTTTATCCATTCCATGTGTCTATATCAAAGTCAAAAAATGACTCTAAACTCTCTGACTTTTTCATCCCTCTCCGACTTCTTCATCCCTTTCTTCTACTTAGGCTATCCTTTACCCTACAAAGATGCCACAATAACCTTGTGTACTAGCGTCCATGAGAATCTCTCCTTGTAACATGCATATTGCTCTAGCACCATACAAACTAACTCCTCCCAAGTGATAGTATCTTGTGTGCGAGCGATGAGAAGGCTCATAGAGTGTCATACTTAAATGACGAGATGAGACAAAAGCATCACTACAAGGTCTTTCAAGCCACAATCTTCCCTAGGAATGTAAGTCATCCCAAATCTCCTCCATCTAGTTGTTATGGCCCTTTATCGCGGGGGAATCTTTGACAAAGAGATGTTGCAGCTTCAACTCAAGGGTCATCCCATGCCTCAATATCCAAATTTGAGAAGAGGATGCTAATTTGATTCGAACCTTTGCAGTAGTGAGAATGCATCTTACATGTATGAGGACAAAATCTATACAACTCAAAAGGAGAAATGAGCAAGCTCTGCCATTGAATCAATCCCATAAAGTCATTCAGTTGATGATCACTCTAACCTGAGGATCCAAGGTAGGTCGATAATGAGGGAATACGACCAACACCCATGAGTCAGAAGTGTGGAGGATATAGATGGTGCCACAATAGCTAATGGTAAACTCGTGGCCATACAAAAAGGAATAGAAATAGAATTGTATGAAGAGGGTTGGGAGTTGGCTTGGTCAAGGTCTACCTATTGATCAGTGTCACAATCTCAATTATAATCTTAACAAACTTCACAATGATCCTCACAATCATGGTGATTAAAACAATGTTCGTCTTGATCTCAATCATCACTTGGACAATCTTTGTGGTCTTGATCCACACAATCCTACTAATAGTTATAGTCTATCATCTAAGTCCTTTAAAAGTCCCTACAAAACACAAGAAAATAGTGATTGTTGTTCTAGGCAATCTACAAAAATAATGACATCAGCTTGAAATATCTCTCATCTACTTGTTGTACGGCTTGGAATGCAGTATCCATGATTCATTATACAAATTTCATTAGTATGAGACACGTATGCTTTTAATGAAGATTTTAAAGTCATTTGGAAAGTTTACAGCTTGGTAAAAAGATCAACTCTTATGCTATTAAAGATTAATTTCTTTCCATGGAGAATAGGTATTTTGGCCACAACCTAGGCACTTAAAATCTATTTGTTTTTGCCAAAGTCTTCAAAGAGAGATTAAGCAATTCATTAAAGAATGTCTTGTGTGCCAAAAGAAAAAGTTTGATTGCCAAAAGTCTGTTAAGGCTTTTGCAACCATTACCTAACTCAACAGAAGGCTAGAATATTTATTCAATATAGCTTCAAGCATCATAGGTTCCCATGATCCGTTGTGGACCATGGAGATCCACAAGCCACTACTTTCTTTTGGTCAATTCTCTTTGAAAATTTCGGTATGGAGCCTATTTTTTCTTTGTCTTATCATCCTCAAACAAATCATCAAAGTGAGATAGGCAATCTCACAATATTGAATATGCTAAAGTGTTATTGCCATAAACCCAAACAACAATGGAAAAAGGATTTCCCTCTAGTACAGTATGCCTACAACAACACAATTCATACTTCTACAAGTAAAGCACCCTTCGAGATAAGCCACTCATACTACCTATTCTCAAAACAACGAAATGAATTCGTACGTGATATGCATACAACCGTTGCCGACTCAAACGAGTTATTCAAAGATCTCAAGAAAAAACAAAATAAAGCAACAAATAAGCAAAGAAGACACACTTTCAGGGTGGCTGAAATTTGACAAAGCTCATTTAAAAAACTCTTAACAAGCCATAATCACAAGTCACTAAGTTGGCATCAAGAAATCATGGGTCACTTTAAGTCAGTGAAAATATTAATGATATCGTTATAAGTTACCACTTTCAAAGCATTGAAAGATTCACAATGCTTTTCATATTCATCTTTTTAATTCTTATGAAAGGCCTCTATCATTGGAACTTGTAGTAGATGATCCACCTGAAGCAGATGAACATAGAGAGATACTTCAACAAGAACAAATAGTTTTCGCATTGTCTAAAAATGAGAAGCAACCCTTAAACAAATTTTCTTTTGAAATTTAAAAGTGACTCTCATTTAGATTCTAAATGGATGTCAAAAGAGCATTTCAAAGAATAAATCAAAAACTAGTTTACACTTATAAAGAAACTCTAGGACCATACATATTTCAATCAACATCTCAAGGACAAGATAAATTTCATGATGGAGAAAATGTAACCAACCGATTATATATCAACTATTATCAAGATGTATTGGCTCAATGGTTTGTATATTCTTTCGAATTTTTTTTAGCTCGATCAACTGCTCATATTATCATTCAATGGTGGCTAACAGCCAAATCACCTTGCAATGGCAATTGGGTCATTATGGACGAGATGCCAAGAGAAAGTAAAAGTTTAATCGAATGGTCAAATTTACTAAAAAGCCTAGGCGACTAAGACTAAGATGGTCAAATGAACTGGAAGCCCACATAAGTGCTTTTAAAAGGTGAAACCAAAAGCTTATGATCAAAGAAACAAACCATGAACCAATAAGCCTATACAATGAATCTCTTTAGAATCCAAATTTAATGACTATCAAACTTTGAGAGATTACTATTTTGGAGTTACTACGATGGAATTCTGTTCGTATAAAAGTCTCCAAAATTTTTCAAGAACAATTCTATCTTCACCAACTGTATCAAATTCTCGGAAATTGAGATTCTTTTACAATAGAAAAGGTTTCAAAGCTTCTTTCTCTATAAAATTAACATGTGAAAATTAAAATAAGACGTGTTATTTATAAAGTGACAAGTATATCTAGACTTGTCATTTTGCTTAATACTATCATTTTCAACAGATACTTGTCTTTCTCTATTAAATTAACATGTGAAATTTAGAATAGGACGTGTTATTTGTAAGTGACAAGCATCTCTACACTTGTCATTTTGCTTAACACTAGCATTTTCAGTAAATACTTGTCTTTTGTAGCCTCCTCATTTGACTTTAGAACACCCAAGTCTCACATCTATACATTGGAAGTCTCTCTCTTCACTTGCACAAGTTCTACCACTAAAATTTCAACCACATGATATATATACACCTATCTAATACTCATCCAAGGAGCATTCTCTACTCAAATTGATCAAATTAAAGCACAAAAGAAGAAAATCAACTTAATGCTAGTAGTGTGCAAAAAATTAGATTTTCAAAAATCCTAACTTTTTTATTTATAGCAAACCGACCCCATTGTATACGGTTAAAGCACTTTGTGCATATGGTTTGTTTTAATAAATATTGTAAAAGAGGAGAGTGTAGTTTCCCCCTCATTGCACGAGCATACACTCTGTGTGTGTGTGTGTGTGTGTGTGTGTGTGTGTGTGTGGATTTCATGCTGATAACTAATCAAGTTAGATAGTTCAAACTATTGTCATTTTCACGTTCTTCTTAGTGTTTACAGCTGATCCATAAAACACACCTAGCAGAGGACCAACTCGGGGGAAATGCAACAAGAGAACCCTTCATAAAGTACTTACAACAATTTCTACACTCAAGATGATGTTGCCCACATTCTACATCACGTGCAACTACTCGATGTTAATCACCTCTCCAACTCCCCCCTTAGCAAATGATAGTATGTGATTGTGTAACAAAAAGTGCAAGGACTTGGGGCAAGGAGAAGATGGAGATGAGAAACGCAAGAATAAAACTCATTGAAACTGAAAATATAAGGCTGGACTCAATCAAACCCTCTACATGCACCATAGAGCATCAATGAAAACACCAACAAAGACAAAAAGAAATAATGGCAAAACAATGAGGAGGGTTGGCAATGATGATTTGAATGAATTGACTGACTAAGACGATGGAAAGAGCAATAAATACGAACATGCCCACAAAGCTAGCAGACCATTAACCTGACCAACATGCATTAACTACAAGTCAATTTGTCCAAAATAACCACCTGCCCAAAATGGAGTCGCCCAACACTACCCACCCAAAATGAACCTATCTTCCTTACCACATGGCACCTATGCCTACCTAACTATCGGTAAAACAAGCTACCAAGTCACGCCTACGAGTAGACCTCTAACTATTGTGCCTCGAGAGAGAGACAAAGAAATAAAGGCAATGTCAAAGCTCCTAATGTCCTTAGTTGATCAAATTGAGACTCACGAGCAAGAGGTGACCATAGAAGACACACATTTGCTAACAAGATATAAAGTGAAAAGGTTACTCGATGTACTACATCACCTTGCTCAAGTAAACCAACTTATATTACAAACAACCAAAGCAACTCATATAGTAAACAAATGTTTGTCTAAGGACTCAATCCAACCATTACCCATACCATATCCACATAAGAAATCTAAGATACTAGACCCTCACCACAACCCAAGACGACAAGAACCCAAATATCAAAATGATCCTCTACTCGTATATTAAAGCAATGTCATGGATAAGTAAAAGGCTTCGGGCCTCAACTACCAAAAGTACATTCACATCGTATTTCCCACATTGGATAATGCAACACACTCATGCATACTATCTCCATAATACATCCCTGCCCAATCCAAGATAGTCCCCAATAAGTCATGATCACTGTTCCTTACTCTTGCACAACCACAAACACTCCTACTTGCACTCACCGAGCCTCTCCCTCACCTCTCACATAAGTACTCATGATCATGTTATAGACTAACTAAGAGCAAATTACAATCAAACCCCCCATCTCTATATAGCTCTCGCACCATTACCTGTGAGCCGTGATCTTGTGATAGACTCACCAAGATAAGATCACAATCAAACCCCAATCTTGATGTCGCTAAAGATTAAGCTCCTCACCTTGCAGATGACAATCACCACGATGCATGTTGGAAACAAAGATAGTCCAATCACAACTTTAGTAAGATGTGCATTTTAACCTACCCAACCAACATTAAAACGTAGCATAACAATGTTGACTTCTAAATGCATCAATTAATTGCAAATGCACTAAATTTCCCAATACAACTGCAGCTAACCTCAATTGTATTGCAATCATCAAAATCCAAATACATGCAACCAACCCCTTGGAGAAGGCCACAAGACTCTAGCTCATGTAAAGTGATATTTGAGCTCTCCTAACTTTGTCTTCTCTCTTTAAGTGACCTCATTTTTTAATGCTTATCGATGTTACTATGACGGTAATCTTGTTCTAACTTGAATAGTGACAATGTCATAACCACAAATCACAAAATCACGAACTTAGAACTTTATGGATCACCATTGTGATCGCTCACAAGAATGATCTACCATGAATTGAGTCAACGTAACCACCAAAAATTGACCCACCATCAAACTTGTGTCTAATCGCCCCCACTGAGGACATAAATGACACCTATAACCCTTTTGCTTGCACATGGAATGCATATTCTCCTCCCTCTTACTACAAGTAGCTACCTGCTGGAAGCCTCTCTCTCACTACACATGAACTTGCTCTTCTCTTTGGCCTTTGCAATAAAATAATTGGTTAGGCTATCTAGCCTTGCAACACATTCTCTTGCCTCTCGAAAAGGTGGTAGCCAATATTCACGGCCCACTCCAAAGCATCCAACCAATAGAAACTTGTTGAAGCGAGTTAAGTATGCATCCATGTCCTCCACTTGCTTTTGTCGAGAGGATTCCCACTCGTTCCTTTGTTCCAACAGCTTCAAAATAGGTAGAAAAGCTACATTCTGGAAGACAGGAAACGACGTAGCACTGTGAAATGCCATTTTCACCCAATTTTGCTTCACTTTGTATTCGAAGTTGACCCCCAAAACATGGAAAGGTGATGCTAAAGGACTCCTTGAATGATGTAACGGTGAACCAGTAAGGCAACGCAGGACAATGATTTAGAGGAATATAATGCCAAAAAGAATGGGTGCTTGAGCGAGACAACGGAAAGCACAGACGGGTTGTATTGAGATGTGACAATGAACCTCAAGCTGCTTTTACTCGATCCACCGTCCAAACAGCTTTTGTAGCCACGGGATCCATAATGTGTACTCCAATGCCGAAACCTGAAGCCGATGCTCAATCTCTGTTTTTCAAATGCATTTTTAGAACTTCCCGCACTGGCAAAACCCTAACCGAGCGCTTGCCGAACGGACTTAAAGCTCAAAGAGCCGGATGCCGAAATGCAAGCGATCCGGCAGCTTCAGACATAGACAGGAGAGGGACACTTTGAAAGACAGGAAACTGACATAGAGCGACGAGAGAGAGAGAGAGAGAGAGAGAGAGAGAGAGAGAGAGAGAGCGCATACAAGTTAGAGATGTCGGTGGAGACCTCCGGCCAGTAGTAGTCGACGTATCTGTTAATGTTGGAGAGGGCGTGGAGCTTCAGTAGAGGGTGGGGCTCCTGAAGCATGGCCAGGAGCCCGCTGGCGGTGGACACGAGCGCAGTCGCCATTGTTCGTCTGCCTTCTTTTCTGTGTTTCTCTTTGCCTGTGTCTGTGTCTGTCTGTCTGTCTGTCTGTCTGGCCCTCTGAGTATAGCGTGGACAATGGGAAACGTTAAGTCCCCCTTTCACGCTTCGGAGAAACAAAATTGTTCCTCTCGTTTGCTAAGGAAGGGTTTTCTTCCTCGCGAGAAAAACATTTGTCAATTTGGAATGAAAATAATAACCGAGAAAATGTTTCAATGTGACATTTATAGCCTAAAAACATATCAGTCTACTTAACATTTTACACACAAAAAACATAATTTAGTTACTAAATCTCAAATACACAAACGTGTGGCTAACCGTCCAAGACTAGTTTTGGTACCTTTTTTTAATATTCGTTCTAATGCTATGGAATGAACTTTTTTGTGCACAATAAAAAGTACGAAATCATATATTCATTAGAAAACTGAATCATGTTTGGTTATATTTGGTCTCTTTTTTGGGGATACTAATATGCTCTAAAATGTGTCAAATGCCCATACAGGATATTGTATTGGCTAGTGCAATAGTATTGTATCTATGATATATTCTTGTTCTAGTTGCCTTGCGACGTGTATTTTGTTGCACATTTGCAATTGTTCAAACTCAAAACCCTCTTCAAATGGTGTGTAATTTTTGGCATCTTCCCTCATTTTTGTTGGTGGATTTTTTATGTGCACCACTCATTTGTTCTCATAGTTGTCTGTGATGCATGTATATCTGCTTTAGTTTTCTTGGCATCTTTCTAAGTAGATCGTGAGCCTATCATTCTTTATCTTTTGCTTCTTTGTCTACCTTGTGTGAGTTGAAGTCTTTGTGGTCTCTCCTCCTGTTCTTCATGGGGAGAGAATACATTTTGTTAGAGAATGCATGATGTAAGGTTTGTATTTATTGTTGAGCTAGTTTTCTGTTATTGAGCATTATGTATACCTATACATTCTTATTATTGCTTTGTGTTCATTATAGTGCCAAGTGGGGAACATTATCAAACACAGAGCACTCGTTGTATATTTCATTGGCATGATGCAAAGTCACCCTTTAATCTATGAACTTTGGGTCATGTTCTTCATGTTTTATGGGACAAAAATATCATTCTACATCTCTACTTCACTTATGAGCTCAAAAGGTTCCACCCTATCATGATATCAAATAATTTCTAGGGTATTTACCATATATGGCCAAAAGTCACAAAGACTCAAGTAATAAGAGCTAGAAGTACAAATAGAGAAACACTCATAGAAGAAGAAGGTTTGAAAATAATAGAAATCGAGTATATGTAAGAATCCCAACTTTAGATTATGACTGTGGTATGAAAGCTTGTGCCTTAACCACGTATGGTATATAAATTAGTGTATAACTATGAACTAGGGCTATGGCTCAATACAAACATGTTTATATTCAGCCCATATGGTTTATAATCCACCATACATGAGTTTAGATGCCAAACAATGTATTTGTGGCTAAAAAGCAAGCCCATACACTCATACAAATAGTTTGAAACCTATGCAGCCCATACAACATGTAAATCCCTATTTTGGGTTCCCAAATTACTATTCTTTCATCCCAAAACAACTATCTTGCATCTTATTATATTGTAGAGTAATAGATATCAAAAATATCTACAAAAACTCTTTATTCAAGAAAGCCAAGAGTAACCTTCAAACATAGATCAAAGTGAGAACTCTATGAATAGCAATATTACTCTATTCCCCTGTGTATATAACAATAAAAAAGCTTCAGGAACAATCCATAAGCATCAAGGGTTTTCTTTCCCTCCTTCTCCCTTCATACTAGATCAGTATACCATGTGATATGCCTAAAAAAGCCCTATATCAATATAGTCAAAAGCCTTCATCAAGCATAGATCCGAGATAGATCACAGAGAAAACTTTATGAATAGCAATGATGCCATGTTTCTATGCAAAAACAATAGTGAATCTAAGCATACATCAACCCCAAACACTAGTCTTGCGTTCCATGACAACAGTGAACCAAGAGGCATCAAAATAGTCCACTTTTTTCCTTGTTTCAGGACAGTCAAGAGCAACCTTCCAGCATAAATGAGAGAGAGAACTCTATGGATAGCAGTGTTGCCCTATTTTCTTGCATATACAACACTACATTTTAGTATACAATAGATTTCAGAGTAGCCCTTGCTCAACTGTGAAGTATCTCTCAATATTCAGCTTCATATATGTAGAGTATGCATTATAGAATGCTTATTTCTTTTGTCCTAACCAAGAACAATCATCTCACATGCAAGTTCACCACAAAATCCACCTTCCTACTACCATGAAACATGTGCAAAACAACCCTAAATTGGTGTCCATTTTTTTTCCTCCAAAATAATTCAAAATAGCCCTAGAAAGCATGCCTAACTCAAGTAAAGTCCTCTTTTTGTCTAAGTATGGGCACTATGCCTATCAATAGATTGATACATGTAAAAGACTTAATGTTTTCTTTGCATGCTTGGACACTTGGCCAAGACTCTCCCACAAGTTAAATAATTGACTTAACACTTCATGTAGACAAGTAGCTAGTGTCCCATATGCATACCTGTAAAATACTAATATAAATGGACATTTCCATTGCTTTCCTATATTGGACCTATGACCGCATGGCAATGTATGCCCAAGCACTTGTGTGACCTTTCAATTGGCATATGTCATTTTGCAATGACATTATATTATAAGGTGTAATCTAATATGTCAACAATCGTAGAACTCATAACCTATTGCTTCATTTAGGCACTTACATCGGTTGTTGTCCATTTATATTAGCAGATTTTCCAACAACGGCCTATTTTCAAGGGTACCATGGGTAATATCATTTATAGTTCTGCTAACACTGCTTGATATGTTAGTAACACCAAGTAGCTGCATGGGATTGATTTGAAGTCATGAGGCATGGGATGTAGTATGGGAATGGATGAGGATATATAATTATTGGCGATTGTTGTTAGTGCATGATGGACAAGTTTCCCATCTTGTTTGTACATTGTATTGATATGCATCATCCAACAAGAGTGCTAGATGTAAGAGAAAGCGACATGGAAGGAATTGCAGATGGTAGGTTACTATTTCCCTTCTTTGTAGTAGGTAACAAATTGGGCATAAATCTAGATTGTGAGTGAGAAATTGGCATTGGTTGAGTAAGTTTTGATAAAGTGTTGTATTGTCAAACATATCCTTATACAAGGCTGATGTGCTCATATATAAGCAAGCATAACATTTTTTTAATATTCAGGATGTGTTTCATTGTTTTGATTTTTTGGATACATTGCTTTCTTTATCCAAGCATTGATTTGGCTGCTTTCTTGGTGCACAATATTGATTTGAATGCTTCTAGCTTTTGAGTAGAGCTTTCAAGTATTGAATCTTTAATCACTTTCAATTTTGGTGTTTCTTTAAACCTACAGATCTTCCTTGAGATAAAGCAAACTTTTGCATCGACAAGTGCATAATTTACATTCCAAAAAGTAGCATCGTCTATTTGAATCAAAGGGCATCATTTGCACTCTAAAAGGCGTCATCATTTGTTGGCACCATTTGTATTCTAAAAATGTAATGTCTCCATATTTCATTGATTACAATGCCATCCTTGTTAAATTTTTATGGCACTTTGACAAGTTGGTTCCAACCTCAACAAAATCATATTTCCATCTCTAGTTTAAAACTTAGCCCTTTGAGTGTATAACTAGATCACTAAATAGATTATTCCAACTCTTGGCTCTGAATATTAGCCTTATTTTAAAAAATGTGTATGCTTTATCCCCAAATAAAGGGTTAAAACCTTAGTATTAAAATAAGCTTTAAGATAGTCTTTGCTTATAATTAATGACTAGAGGGAAAAAGTGTTGCATGAAAAGGACAAAGGCATCAGAAGTTACCATTACACCAAATTGAGTCTATATTTAGATCGCCATGCTTTGCTACTAGTCCATATGACTCAACAATCAAATTGAAGGAGCAAATCATCCCCCCCTCCCCTTCCCCAACCTTAGAGCCCAAAATTAACTATGGTATAACCCACCAACTAGAATAAAAAGCTAGCCATTTCCTTCAAGGGACATTCAACACCTGAGAGAGAGAGAGAGAGAGAGAGAGAGAGAGAGAGAGAGAGAGAGAGAGAGAGAGAGAGAGAGAGAGAGAGAGAGAGAGAGAGAGAGAGAGAGAGAGAGAGAGAGGGAGAGAGGGAGGGAGGGAGGGAGGGAGGGAGGGAGGGAGGGAGGGAGGGAGGGAGGGGGCAAGGTCCTTCTTTCTCACCCACATTTTTGTGGAGATGAGGTGATGCCATGCCAAGAAGACGAGTTGAGGAGCCAACATGCCCTTATATTAACACCCTACCTCAAAAACCCTAAATCTCTACTCTTTTTTCCTAGCCAAAACTTTGTCCAAAGGCGAAGTATTCTTCCTCATCATGCCATCAAAGCAAGTTGCACACATCAATTAAGGAGATATCATGCACCATGTTGCAATTCAAGTGCCACCATTGTGTGTTCTTTTGCAACTAAAATTTGTATTAATGAAGGGGATTGAGAGGAGAGAGGAAGAGGGGAGAGAAGACTATAAAAGAGAGAAAAAGAGAGTGCAAAGAAGAGAGAAAGACTAGAAGAAGAGAGAGAGATGGTTGGTAGCCATGAAAGGACAATGAGAAGCTTGAGAATGTTAAAGGACAATGTTTTATTATTCAAATGGTGCCTACACAAGTGTCCTTCACACCTTTTATAGTCGAATTAATGTGACAATACGTACTTATTCAAATATGCCCCTAATGTAGTTCCTTACATTCCATCCCTACTCAAATGTTTTTTTCCTAAAAAACAAAGATGGAACTTATTACAATGTTTTTTTCAAGTGGTGGAAAGAGGCAGAGTGCTAAGCATATACCTTGTCAAGGATTTGCTAGAAGAATTACCACTATAGGGTTATAGATCAATTACAAGGTAGATAGATCCATTGGACAACATAAAAAGGCAATCTTGGGTCAAAATTATTCAATTTAGTGCTCCTCATGGATGTAGACACAATGTTGTCCATTGCAGATCCTATTGCACTAAATATGTAGTAACTTTTGATTGGCTGATCTGAATAAGAAATGCTATAGCTTTAAGCACTTTTAGTCATATTTCTCTTGCATCTCTATCATTAAATCAGAATAAAATATATCCCAAAACAAAGAGCTATCATGTAGTGAAACAAAGCTCACTAATTGGCATAGTCTTTCTCACAAAGAATGCTTGAAGTTAGGGACATCATTTCATAATTAGTGTCGGGCTACATAGAGGCTAATAGCAGTCTTCATCCTCGTAGAGATCAAAAGGAAAAGTGTCATCCCATCCATGCATTAAGTTCTTGTCCACCAAGATCATAGAAATATGAGATTTTCACTCTATCCTACTTTTGGTGTGTTGAGTTAGTTGCAATGGAGCTTTTGTGTATAGATGTAGAGGTTGAGAGAGAGAAGAGATAGAGACACACGATTTGTGGTATTGAGGAGTGTACCTTAATAATGATTTTAGATAGGTATATGTACTATGTACAACCTAGCCCTTACGGGCAGACACAAGCACTTCCCTCTATCCCAACAACCTCCCCCCTCCTAAAGGCAATGTGCCCAAAGGTAGAAAAAAAGAATCAACCAAGTCTAAGTATGTACAAAGCTGAAGAGACTATACCTATCCAATACCCCTGCCAGAAATAGGAAAACCTCTCTATTGGAAGAACTTTTGTGAGAAGGTCTACAAGATTATCATCATTATGCACCTTGACCAACTCAATGCTCTTGCTATCAAGTACCTCTCTGATGAAATGATACTTTACCTATATATGTTTTGTCTTTGCAAGCATGAAAGATAGGGTTTTGTGCTAACATGATAGCACTTTGACTATCACAGTGGAGGATAGAAACCTTAGTAATCCCAAGCTCAGCAACAAAAGGTGACAACATAAGGCCTCTTTGCATACCTCAGTGGGGCAACCACATACTTTGCCTCCGTAGTAGACAGTGCGACACACTTCTGTAGCCTGGATATCCAAGAGATAGATTCCCATGTGAAGTTAAACACATACCCTCTAGTGGACTTCCTACAATCCACATGTCCAACATAGTCTGCATCCGTAAAGCCAATGATAGATGTCTTTTGCTTACCAAAGCAGATGCACAAATCCTTTGTGCCCTTGAGGTATCTCATAATACATTTCAATGCTTCCCAATGCTTCTTGCCAGGGTTTGCCATATACCTGCTAACCACTCCCACTACAAAGGCAATGTCAAGATGTGTAGCAACCATAGCATACATCAAACTACCAACAACAACTGAAGCATATGAAATCTTGGCCATTTCAGCCTTCTTATCATCAGATGTAGGGCTATCCTCTGCATTGAGTTTCACATATGGAGGCAATGGAACTTTGATTGCTTTCCCCCCTTCCATATTGAAATGCTACAAAATCTTGGATACATACTCCTATTGAGATAGATAGAGTAACCCCTTCAGTCTATCTTCAAGTATCCGCATCCCAAGAATGTGATTGGCATCACCAAGATCCTTCATGTCAAAGTTGCCATGAAAACTTTGCTTTAGTGAATCCAAGGCATGAGTATCCCTGCTAGCAATCAGCATGTCATCAACATACAAAACCAAGATAATCAGGCTGCCATCTGCTGCCTTCTTGGTGTACAAGCAGTGATCAACTTGACTTCTTTGAAAGCCCTGAGACTGCATGAAAGTATCAACCCTATGATACCATTCCCTCGGTGCTTGTTTTAGTCCATACAAACTTCGTTTGAGCTTAGAGACCATCTTCTCTTTGCCTTTAGCAACAAAACCCTCAGGCTACTGCATATATATGTCCTCATGCAGATCACCATGTAAAAATGTAGTCTTTACATCCATCTATATGAGCTCCATATCTTCAATTGCAACCAAGCCCAAAATGGTTCTTACAGTAGTCATCTTGACTACAGGAGAGAAGATCTCATCAAAGTCAATTCCATGTTCCTGCTTGTACCCCTTTGCAATCAACCGTGCTTTGTACTTTGGCAAAGAACCAGAGGTGACCTTCATCTTGTAAACCCACTTACGTGGAAGAGTTTTCTACCCTTTAGGTAGCTGCACCAAGTCCCAAAGCACTATTTTTATCAAGTGATTCCATTTTCAACAACATGGCCTTGCACCACTTCTTGCTGTCTGATCTAGTCATTGCTTCCTTGAAGCATGACGGCTCACCACAGTCAGTGACCATGACATAATTTGCAACATACTACGCACCAAGAATAAACTTTTTTGGATGCCTTGAAGGTTGGGTTGACCTATATAGCGAAGGTTGTGCATTTGCTGGGTACTGGGCATGCAAATCTGCATTTACATCTTGCTGTCCTAAAATACAAGCCTGTAATTTTGCATGTATAGGTTGTTGTCTTGAAATTCCAACATGTTGTCCTAATAATTTAGGCTATCCTAACTACATGTTTTCAAGCTAAAACTGTGGGGTATCATGGGCAATACCTTGCAGGTCATTTGCAGCACCATTTCTTGCATTTTCAAGAGTATTTATAGCAGGTATACGCTATTGTCCGTTGGGCATAAACTGTTGTCCACCAGGTACATCCTCCCTGAAAACAATCCTCTTGACTTCCTCAATCTTTTCATGCTACTTATGCATGCGATCTTCAGGGAAGATGACATCATTATTGCGTACTATCTTTCTTTTCTCAAGATTCCAAAGTCTACACCCCATCTCACCCTCATCACCGTATCCTAGGAATATGCATTTATAGGACGTTGGTTCTAGTTTGCTGCGTTCTTCTTTCGGCATGTGCAGAAAAGCCTCATAGCTAGACACATGAGCATAAGAAGGTGACTTGTGACCACTCTTCCTGAGGAACTCTCCCCCCTCCCCCCCAAAGACCTATTCGGTAACCTACTAATCAGATGAACATCTGTCATAATAGCCTTTGCCCAAAAGCCATGAGGTAATGCATCATGAGACAGCATCGTACAGACCTTGTCCAATATGGTCCGATACATACGCTCTACAACTCCATTCTAGGGTGGATTATGAGGGGTAGTGAGCTCCCTCTTTATCCCCTTATTGTCACAAAATGCCTGAAAGGCCTTGGACACGTACTCCTCACCATTGTCAGAGCAAAGACATTTAAGTGTCTTATCAGTCTCATTCTCTACCAATACCAAGAATTTTTGAAACTTGTTAAGCACTTCGTCCTTGCTACGAATAGGATAAACCCATACCTTTCATGTAACATCATCGACATATGTGACAAAGTATTTCTTTCCTCCTAGAGATGATCCTAGAACATGATATATTATATTGAAATGTACTAACTTTAGAGGTTCAGATTTCAGTGAAAGAGACTTTTTATGAGATGTCAGTGCATGCTTACTATAAACACAATGATCACAGTGCTCAAAATTAGCATAACGAAGATAAGGCAAGTAACCTAAACGAGAAAGTACTTTCATTCCTATTTGACTCATGTGTCCCAACTGGCCATGCCACAAGGAAACACTTGGTTGCTCGGTCTCATAGCAACAACATGGTCACACACACTAAATACATGGAGAGGATATAAAGTATCACTATTTGAATCTCTGGCAATAACCCTAGATCCTCTGGAAATCTTCCATTTCC
Organism: Lygodium microphyllum; assembly: GCF_053477565.2. Lineage (NCBI taxonomy): Eukaryota > Viridiplantae > Streptophyta > Polypodiopsida > Schizaeales > Lygodiaceae > Lygodium > Lygodium microphyllum. The sequence goes on from NC_141148.1 coordinate 25,444,782, forward strand.
CATCACCAAAGTGGTATGAAATCCATTGTCATCTAGCTATCCAATACTAACCAAGCTCTTCTTAAGTTGAGGTATATGCCTTACATTCTGAAGAGTGAAGATAGATCCATGCTGAAACTGTAGTTGCACGACACTGCCAATACGTGCAATGTCACATTCATAATTGTCTCCAAGATGGACAACACCATGTTGACCTCCTGTATAGTCTGTAAACCACTCATGGTGAGGGGTGACATGAAAAGAGACATGTGAATCCAAAATCTAGGTGTGCATGTCATCATCCATATTAGCTATTAAAGCATGTGCACTGAAACATGAAAAGACAAAGAGTATATCATTCCCACTGTTGCTCTCATGGCTAACTACATTCACCTCTTCGATCTTTACACTACTCTTCTTAGTAGGCTGACTCTCTTTCTTATCTTCCTTGGTGTCATCCGTCTTCTTGCCCTTCCCTTTCTCTTTCTTCCATTTATAGCAGTCACGTTTGAAGTGACCTTTCTCGCCACAGTGATGGCATTCAACATCCTTATTACATGATTTACTGCATCCCTTGCTATCAGATTTGCCTTTCTGTTGTGATCTACCTCTAGTATGCAAAGCACTGGAAGGCTTACTGGATGCATTGTTTTGCCCATTCATTTCTTCCATGAGTAGAGCACTCTCTACATCAGCATATAAAAGCATAGTATTAGAATTGCTCATAACAGTTCTAAAGGTATCCCAGCTCTCTGATAGAGTGCAAAGCAAGAACCTAGCTTTGGACTCATCATCAATATTGAACTTTAGAGTGGCAAGCTGCTAAAAATGGAGTTAAAATCAATAAGGTAAATAGGCATTGCAGTACCCTATTTCATATGCAAATCCATGAGTTTCTTTAGCCAGTAGACTTTGCTTGCAGCACTCTTCTAGGCATACAATTCTTCCAATCGCTTCCAAATGTCATAAACAGAATCCAACCCTTCAATGTTAAATAGCAAGGCATAAAAAATCGATAGCTCAATGGTTGAGCGTACAATCTCATTTAGCTCATCCCAGTTGTCCTGCTCTGCATCAGCTAGTTTTGTTCCCTTTACTTTAATCGACTTTGCTTGCTTCTTCTGCAACAAGATATTATAGCACTGCTTTTGCCAAACTACAAAGTTGTGTACTCTTTCAAGTTTCTTGATATGCATAAGATGATTGTCACTACTACTAGCCATGATTCACAGCCAAATAATTGTATGATAGTAAATGACAACTAATGTCAAGCAATGGAAGCTCCAAAATCCTCTTAGTAGTATGTAAGGAATATCCCCAAGTATGTAGTAGCAAGAACATACATAAGTTCATTGCCCAAAATTCCTCAAAAGTATTCAATGATAGTAAACATACAAATTTTTCGAAAAAAATTGAGTGCAGTCCTAAAATTCTTGACAATACAGGTGGTTGTCCTGCAATTCAGGAGTGCAGTCTTGAAATTCCTAATAATACAGGTGGTTGTCCTGCAACTCAGGAATGCAGTCCTCACATTTACGAAAAATCTATCTTGAAAATTCAGAATTGAAATAACCTCTTAGACTGACTGAGATTGAGCTCTAAAGATCATGCAAAGTTGTGCCTCAAAACATCACCATAATGTTCTTGCATAGAAACATATCAAATTTCTTGATAGTGAGGTATGTTGTCCTGAATATACAGGAAACTATCATGAATGTACAACAATAGACCTATAGGTAAAGCTAATCCAAAAATGAGCTTTAATCACTACTCAAATGCATTCCAGAATCAAATCTTAGCATGTAACATTAACTATAAGCATGAATACATGGTATAGAATGCCCAAGACTAAGTCTAGAAGTAAGACATAATGCATATGTAGTCAAAATGTTATTCAGCTCTGTTATTCCAACAGCCAAATCTCTATCAAAACCAAGCAAAATGATGACTCTAATCACCCCAAAATGATCTCTAATCATGGACATAACATCTCCAAGTCATGTAGCACCAAACGGGCATCAGATAGTCATTACATAAGTGAATAATAAGCATTATTCACTCAAGAAATAGCTGTTGCCTTGTCTCTAGCCACAAATATGTTTGCAAAATGAGCCAAGTCCTTGCCAAGATTAGCTCAAAATGGCCTTAAGACAATACCACATGGTTCCCAAAGCATCCAACATCAAGATACATCCAAATAGCTATCATATGAGCATCAATATCAAGAGAATAGGTACTGTCCTGTTTATTACATATTTGAATACTATGTATTTTAGACTTGAAGCTAAATGTATATCGGCCCCAAGTGTAATAACACACTTTAATGCTCAATGCTAAGCATTAGATGCAAACACTACAAGATATAGGCCTTATACTGATGTTAAAAGCGACGAAAATGTTCATAAAGAAATTTGCCCATGTCGTCGCAAAAAGCGTCGTTATTGGTGACGCTATAGAACAGTCGGTATCAGCATCGTTATTTGCATCGGTATAAATGCGACGCTGATACCGACGCAAATAACAATGTTGATAAGTCGTTATCAGCATCGCTGATATCGATGCTGATAACGACACTTTGCGACGCAACACGTGTAGTAAAATTTCGACGCTAATAGCGACGGTAATATGGATTTTTTTTTGTGGCAGGGCAGCAAGCTGCCCTATTACATATAGCAATATATGCTTTATTTGGGCTATACAAAATAGTTTTAGTAATGCGTACAATGCTTGTGTAAATAAAGGCAAAGTGTACTTAAATCATAATACTGATACATGAAATAAATACATAATCGCATAATGAAAGTGACCGGTACAATCATGGCAAGATACTACCACTACATACAAAATGTCTATACAGATCACGTGACCAAAAAAGAAGGGTATGTGAGCTCTAGGGATCAAGGGCAAGCTATAGGTCATCACCATCTAAAACCTCGTCCCGCCGCAAAGGAGCATCGAACGGACTCTGCAAAAAAAGAAGCAACTACACATCAATCCACCATACAATAATGCATTCTAATTAAACATGGTAACTATGGACAAGAAAGATTAGTGACTTACAAAGCCACCGCATCTATACAATCAGTTGATCAATGCAATGAGACTGTGCCTCTCTGCATATCGAGTCTCAAGGCCGGTGGGATCGGTAATGGAGTGCTGCAAAGAAAATAAAATACAACTGTTAGAAACACGATTGTCAATACAAAGGATATTACAAAAAAATAAGCAAGCAAAACAAAAGAAAAACTTACAAAGTCCTCCAGATATATCCTATGGCCGCCACTCCCAAGATGATGAACCACTCCATCCTCTAGTCGTGCCCTCATTGCCTCGCGTTGCTTTCTCCAACGTCATGGAGAATCTGTAGCATCCTCCTTGAGTCAGTGCTAGTCGTCCGTGTCTAGCCACTCGGGCCTTGAAGCCCCACTCTTGAGTGCCTTGCATGTGTTCGATCATATGTGTGACATATATGCATGGATGCACTCCATCATCCAATCCGTAGAAAACCTATATGCTGCGGCTGGTACCGAAAACTCCTCATGCAAGAATGCTACTATGTAGTCCTTGCTCCCCTCTGGTATGTTCTTCCAATGATCCAAGACGTTGTGCTGAAAAACTTGTTGGCATAACTCTCTCATGCGAGCCATTACCCTCCTCCCCTCACCATTCATGATGATGGCTCCTGACCTATCATCTACAAGGTAGGCATATCCCTCTGGGATATGCCTAAGATGGGTCCTCTCCCACCTGCGACCATACTCTTGGGCATATCTAGGAGACCCCTGTACATATGGTGTATCTACTGAGGTAGTATCTATGGGAGTAGCACCCATAGGGGTGCCACCTACGGACGGCTAAGAAAAAGTCTCAGTGAGTGGAGTAGACGTCCCCTTAGGTATGACAAATCCCGGAAGTGACATAACTCTAGCAGAACAACGAGATGGAGATATCGCGTTCGTATCTCCACAACAACTACCTGAGCCACGCTCTCTCGAACTGCCACCACGAGAGCAAGGAGTAGTACCTGTATCCCAAGCCGACCCCGGGATCACTACATCCAGATCTCTGCAACATCCCCTTGAACCACTCCCTCCGTTTGGCCCAAGTCTGGAGCATCCACCTCATCTACTAGAAATTGAAGCATCAAAGCGCGCCAAATAGATCTAATAGAGCGGCCTGACGGCGTTCGAGACAGCTCCTGGTCTGTTATATCTCTGAATCTCGCCATCTGATTTGGAGACATACGCATGAAGATCTCCTGTAGCTCCTCATCGCTCATCCCTCGACTCATCCTGATGATCTAAATATCCACAAAGGTCACCTGCACAGACAAAAAATGATGTTAGCATAATCAATATAAATAATACAAAGCACGGTAATATAAATCTTAAAAAAATGATCTTACTTAAAATGTATATCTTATGTATCCTTATAAGCGATTTGTCAAAGAATTGAGTAGGTGGATGCTCTAAGTATGAAGTACCCTATGGTTCCATGTCAATCTCCTGACACAACTCTGCATACACTGGAAGGTCGATAGACATGTCACCACAAAAGGATGAGTCCAACTCATTCTCAAATAATTCTTGGACTCCTATATTTCCATCATTGTTACCCAATGCTGGCTCCTCTACATGCTCCAAGCTTTCGGTGGCCTCCATCCCTTGCAATATCGACCCCTCTATTTGCATACTGTCCTCATCTATGCTCAGAACATCTCTTTGATCATATACTCTCGCACTTTGGGGAGCTGAAGGTATAACATACCACCATTGAGGTTGCCGGGGATTTGGATAGAAAATTACCTATTCACAATCACATACAAGAGAGATTTACCTATTGTGACATGTACCATGTCATAATACAATTAAAAAAGACATGAGTTCATGCACTTGTCCACAATGGGCCGGCAACACAAACATGTCGCGTAAATCTGTCCATTTTTTTTTCGGAATCTATTTCGAGAAATCTAGATGGACCTCATCGAACTATTGCTCCAGCTCCTTCAAGTACCACTTTGAACCATTGCACATTGAATAGGATCATGGAGAAGCTACAGTAATCCACTGTGACAATACTTTGTAAGTTTTCAAAATGCTCCATCTCATCTATAACTGTGTTTGGATCCGTTGCTCGTCATCGGCTGTCTTGCTCGAACCTTGCCATGATACCACAATTTGTTGTGGAGCGCATTTTGTCAATACGCTCCATGAGAAAATGCCGTCCGTGCGACCATGTTGCACTATATATTTTGAACTATACATTAAAACAATCAATTAGTTATTGCATATAAAATATAGATACGACAAACCCTAAACACGTCATCACCTTTGGACTACATCCCCTCAAGAATTCCCACTCCTCGATTAAGACCTCCAACCCTTCGCGAGACGTTGCAGTCAAAGCTCCATGCAACCATCGCGTTGACATAAAGCGCGACATCTCCTCCGTGCCCTCAGGATATTGAATCGGTCGATGGTGTGTACTATGTCAAAATTCAGATCGCGCTTCCTCTCGATCTTTCCTAGCTTGCTGGTACCTAGCGAGCCATGTCTCCATAGAGGCATAGTGCAACATACAAAAGCAATTCACTTTCTCCTCCATTGCAGTATCCATTCTTTTTTCTACCCCATTTCCAACCACCACATCTCCGGTTAGTCTATCATCATCCTTCACTGACCATAGCATACTATTGTCTGAATCCATTGTTGGTAGCCATTGTGAGATATGCACTAGCACCTCAGACACCAACCAACCTTCAGCCATGCTACCTTCTGGCCGAGCTCGTTGTCGCACAAAGCCTTTTAGGGTTTTCATAAAGCGCTCCAAGAAGAACATCCATCGCGTATGGACAGGTCCAACAATCTCCACTTCATCTACAAGATACACAAGAAGGTGGATTTGTATTGTGAGCATGCTAGTAGGTAGATATTTCTCAAAGAGACAGACCATCTCCACTGCTCTTCGCCTCGCGGATTCAATAGAGGACGGCTTAATCTCCTTCTATGAGATCCATTGCATTAAAGTCGATAACCTGTAAATTGCCCCGTGTATTTCTGGAGAAAGGCATCCTGCGATCACGATCGGTAGTACAAACTACCATAAACGAGAAAGCATTATGAACAACGACTACACTCCAAATAGCAAAATATACAGGCCACTTACAATCCATTTATAGTACAAACCTGACATATCTTATGCCAATCACGGGATTTTAGCCCTAATAATTGGTTGTCTTTAGAAAATGTTGACCTGAGAGAACGCATCATACTCATCGAAGTGCAGATAGACTTTTCTATTTGCTTCACAATGTGCTCTTCTTTAGTGAACAAAACCTAAGGAGGACGAGGTAGTTGCAAGCGACCATCATCACTCGACTGCGGCCAAAGCGCCTCCATCTTGCCTACCTCCTTCAAATCCATTCGTGCCTCTACAGTGTCTCTCTTTCCTGTGATGTGATCCCATAACAAGCTGCCCACGTTCTTGAAAATATGCATGGGATCCAACAAGTGGTTGATTTGTAAGTGGGTCAAATATGGTAACTTGTAGAAAACTGAGAATCGTCGCATTCCATTTGGATGTGACTCCGTGTGGACCATTTTTAGCTCATACCAGCTTTGGGCATTCATACGTGCTAGAGGTCGCCCAAGAAAACCTTCCCTAAGTTCATAACCCTCTAGTAAGAAAGCGACGTGTCCTTGATATATCATCTTCTTCATGGTTCATGACCTTTGAGAGTCTAACTGTGGCCCGCACAATGGACATGCATGATAACTTGAGGTAACTAGACATGTCCCAACACCTCTATCTAGTGAATACAAACTTGAACGAGCTATGATAGATATTACCAATGAGAACAGAAGCCTACTCACCTGAGCACTCTTCGAATCTCAGAAAGTCATGTATCATTCATATGAGAATGGCCTGAATATTGGCGGACTGTCGACCATCACGCTTGCTCATATCTTGCACAGCAACCCCCTCCTCCCACAAAATCTTAAGCTCATCGAAGATACATGTCCATATTTTTGACTTTGTAGAGGTCGGGAACGAGTAAGCTAAGGATGAGATGTCCTTTCTTCGTAGAAAGCCATGGAGGGATATTGTAGTTGACAAGGACTATAGACCACACACTGTAAGAAGTTGAGTGCATACCGAATGGGTTCATGCCATCCATAGCAAGACCGAGTCGAAGATTCCTTGGCTCTCAGGCAAAGCCTGGGAAGGTACAGTCAATGTGGCTCCATGCGCGTGAATCTGCTGATATTCGTTGAACTCCATTTGTGGACCTATTCTGTGCATGCCACCTTGTCAAGCTCGCCATATCGGATGACGTATGAAACATATGGTTTATATAGGGGATAAGAAAAAAGTGTCTAATAACTTTTTGAGGGATGGTTTGCCCTTGCAAGTCCTCTCAATGCCTGTGAGCACCACACTCTGGACATGTCTCCATAGTCTCATATTCTCCTCGAAACAGTATGCAATCATTTATACATGTATGGATGTTGTTGTAGTCCATGCCAAGCTTTCGTAAAACATGTCACACATCATCACGAGACTCAGGCATAGTATTTGCAAGTGCTAATATATGATACTTCAGTAACCTTTAAAAAAATCATAAAATACCTTGAAAAAGCATAAATGTTTTTTATGATAGTGCCGAAAAGAAATCAACGAAGCATACGTACAAGGCACCTGAATAACTCGGTCACACTCGCATCGCTCCACCTGTATTTTGCTCGCATACTTAGGAGTGCAAGCAGTGTCTTTCACACAAGATACTCGGCACCCATCATATAATGGTATGGATGATTTCTCTCTAAGCAGATCAAATGTCTCGACATCCATGGGCATCAATGCATTGATCATTGCCTCCATCTCAAGCTCCAAGATTGTAGGAAAGTCTAGAAGACTACCTATCTCCTTTGGTATTGATGGTATAGATTGGGTAGTACCTTCCAAGTGGTTGATTGGCTCAAGTACTCCATCCATTGCATGCCCACAAACTCTTCTAACTGGCCGCAAAGGGTGCACTCCTCCTTGGGACGAGATGTCACCTCCCTAGATAGAAAATTTGCCAGCCACACCCAATGTTTTTGTATATGATATTCAATTAGTTTGCGAATATAATGCATGATTGATATACACTTTTCTTACCATTTGCTCAAAATATGAGATTGCCTGATCAATGATCTCTGATTGCGAATACAATGCATGATTGATATACACTTTTCTTACCGTTTGCTCAAAATATGAGATCACTTGATCAATGATCTCTGATTGAAACTTGCCAAAGCGTCGTACGTGTTCTATAGACAATCAACGTTTTCGTCTAATTGCTAGCTTACATTGAGAGCAAGGACATGGGACATGCTGATTAAGATATGCCTCGCGATCTTGAACATCACAACCTTCATCGTTTTCCATTTGGTCTACGTTACAACAAACAATTTGTTTTTACTATTATTTGTTTTTTCTTTCTTAAATTGTTTGAAAATGGATTTCTTCTCTTGTAACTCAACAAAGTTAATGTATGTAAAGTCTCCATCCACCCACAAATTAACGTATATCAGAGTGTTTCCCGTCTCGTAGTATTGCACCAAACCTCACCGGACCTCGCCACCACTACTACCACTACCACTACCACCACCACCACCACCACCACTGCTACTACTTACAAACAAGAAAAGAAGAAGTTAAAGAACAAGATCTTACCCTTTGTTTTTTATCCATTCATTCTCTTCTCTCCCTCCATCTCTCTCTCTTTCTCTCTTTCTTTATTATGTTGTATGTTTATTCTCTCTCTCTCTCTCTCTCTCTCGTTCCTTCTTTCTTTTTCTCTTCCTCTCCCTCTCTCATTTCCTTTAACAAAACATCTCTCTCTCTACTACTACTACTACTACTACTATAAACATGAAAAGAAGAATAAACAACAACAACAACAACAACAACTACTACTACTACTATAAACATGAAAAGAAGAATAAACAACAACAACAACAACAACTACTACTACTACTACTACTACTACTACTACTACTACTACTACTACTACTACCACTACCACTACCACTACCACTACCACTACCACTACCACTACCACTACCACTACCACTACCACTACCACTACCACTACCACTACCACTACCACTACCACTACCACTACCACTACCACTACCACTACCACTACCACTACTACTACTACTATAAACATGAAAAGAAGAATAAACGACAACAACAACAACTACTACTACTACTACTATAAACATGAAAAGAAGAATAAACAACAACAATAACAACAACAACTACTACAACAGCAACAACAAACAAGAAAAGAAGAAAAATACTACCACCACTACTACAACAACAACAACAACAACAACAACAATAATAAACAAGAAAAGAAGAAAAAACAACAACAACAACAACAACTACTTCTACAACAGCAACAACAAACAAGAAAAGAAGAAAAAACAACAACAACAACAACAACAACAAACAAGAAAACAACAACAAACAAGAAAAGAAAGAAAAAAAAAAAACAACAACAACAACAAACAAGAAAACTACTACTACTACTACTACCACTACCACGACTACTACCACGACCACGATAACAATAAACAAGAAAAGAAAAAATTAAACAATGGCTACCACAACAACAACAAATAAGAAAAGAAGAAATTAAACAACAACAACAACAACAACAACAACAACAACAACAACAACAACAACAACAACAACTACAACTACCACTACCACTACCACTACCACACTGATATGAAGACAATATAAAATAGGATCAAACACTTTTTTAACTTATCTTCAGATTAATGTTTGTCTCATGCCCATACAGGAGAATTAAGTGTTCATTTCTGCCTCCGCAGAAAAATCCTTTCGTCTCCCGGCAATAAAACCCGAAGGTTTATCCTACCAAGATTCTGCCTTGTAACTAGTATCAAGGCCTCGAGATCCCATCTCGAGTCACGTAGAACACTTGTGTAGGGTCCAGAGGTATTGGGATTTATGGCCAGAGCCCCCACTGGCACCCAAGCATCCTCCTACGCCAGGTAATTTCCATGAAGAGACCTCTCGCGGTAGGTTCAGTCCACATTCCTAGCGCGGATTCATAACCCCCTTGGTTAGGGTTTGGCGGTTTGCAGGGGGTAGCTAGTGCCATCCTTCCTTAATTAACCCTTTAGGAAATCAACCACAGCTGAAGCAACCAGCCTAATAATATTTACTAGGGAAAACATCCCTTCTGTTCCCATGGCAAATTATCCTTATAGTTCCCACCATGAAAATATAATCACTTGGATATTCATCCAAAACCACAACCAATCCTTAAGTATCCTTTTGAGAATAATCAAGCTGAAACAACCACCCTAACATCCTTTAACTAGGAAAAAATCCTTTTGTTCCCATGGCAATCAATCATCACAGACCCAGCCATGAAATCATCAACCACACCCCACTTGGGTTAACATCCAAAACCACATTAACAAACAGTTGAATGCACAACCTCTTGCTTCAAGGCATTGCAATCCCATTGCATGCACAACCAGAATTTAGCTTGGATGTATCAAAACACTTGCTCAAGAGATTTACAACCTTTTCAAACAACCAAGCATAACTTGGGTCAATAATCCATTTAGGGTCAGGTCACTAGCTTCAATTAAGCTAGGAGTGTATCCATTTGCGATAGTCCATAGCAAGATCGATAAAACAATTCGCAGGCAATTATTCTTATTCCTAATGCATCGGATCTCATGAAGGTCTAGGTTTCTATCCATCGGTGCAATTGCATCCTATGAATGGAAACTAACATTCCGTGTGTTTAATTTTTATGCAGATGCAAATCGTGATTTTTATTGGTTAATTTAGGAATTGCTCTACGCGAAGGTCTATCATTTTATGTAAAATTTTATGAAAACCTTATCATTTCATGTGCGTCAATCCATGCAGATTCCATTCTATTTGTCCCCTTGACTCCCATGCAATCATCCCGTATTTGCAAGTTTTCGTGTAACAATATTTCATGTACTAGGCTAGTCAATATTTCATGCAACTCACGCACTTGAGTTTTCATAATCATGCACTTTAAGTATTGAAGAGAAACCATGAACAATAAGCAACAAGAATAGCGAGAGGGTTAGAGGACACCATTTTCGAGGGGGGTGGTCAATGTTGTCTTCTGATTTCCCTTCAAGTTCTCTTCTTTCTCACCTTCTTCTTCTTCTCCTCTCTCTCCCTCTTCTTCTCCTTCTCTCTCTCCCTTCCTCCTCTTCTTCTTCTTCTACCCTTCTTCTCCTTCTCTTTCTCTCCTCTTCTTCTTCTTTTTCCTCTTCTTCTTCTCTCTTCTCCTTCTCTCTCTCACTCTTCTTCTTCTTCTTCTCCTACTCCCTCTCCCTCTCCTTCTCTTCTTCTCTCTCTTCTCCTCTTCCTCTCCTTCCCTCTCTTCTTCTCCTCTCTCTCCCTCTTCTTCTCCTTCTTCTCCTTCTTCTCCTTCTCTCTCTCCCTTTCTCTTCTTCTTCTTCTTCTACTCTTCTCCTCCTTCTCTTTCTCTCCTCTTCTTCTTCTTCTTCTTCCTCTTCTTCTTCTCAAATAAAAGGTGAATGCTAGCGGAGATAGTGGGACAAAAGAGAGGTGACTCTCTCTCACTATCAAAGATCTCGAAGGGGTGCAACCAACAGACCCGGGGGGAACTTTGCCCACCTTCCGGTGATTCGGAACCCATGTAAGGAGCCTGTCATGCCGTTTTATCCCTCACACAGGTACAGTGAGTGGAGAATTGAAGATTGAAGAGTTTCCAAAGGCTCAAGTATCTTCAAGATCAAAACAGGGTACAGGGCACTACAAGGCATTTACAGGTTGTTACAGGTACACCCTTCATTACTGAAGTATAGATGCAGGTACTACAGGGTACCTCTACTCAGTCTTCTACAAGGTTTGGTAACCATTTGGGGTTACTAGTTTATCTTACAGGGTCAAAACAGGGCATTCACAGGTCAAAACAGGGTGCAAGCCTGAACAGTTCAGACTCAGAGATTGAGTTGCATAATTTTCTGTCCTAAATCTATTATAGCATGCTATAGCTGATCTCGAAGAGGGAATTCTTGGCTTCAATTTGAACTTAAAAAAATTTGAACTTGGATTTTCCTAGCAAAAGTTATAGCCATTTTTCTGACAGGGGGTACTGCAGGAGTGCACTATTATGGCAAGGCATAAGGGTAAAAATAAGGTCCGATATGATTATACTCAGAAAATCAGAGATTCCATGTTGGATAATTTACCTCAAGAGATCCTTGAAGAGCCTCAACAACAAGGAAAAATTAGTACACTCAATGATACCTTGTGTGTACATGAACAAAAGCATAGAGAACATTATGAGGCCCTACTATCAAGAATGGAGCAAATGGTTTTGTCTATTGATCAAACGAAGTCTTCCATTAAGAAGTTAGTAGATACAATGACTCAAATAAAGGCTTCTATTGACAAATTGGTGAAATCCAATGCTCAAATTATGGCTCAATTCTCCCAATGGATGCAGATGCAAATGGGATCTAAAGAAGCCAAGGAGAAAGCCAATTCAAACAGTAAGGCTTCAGTCCCACTTCAACCATCTAACCAAAATGGTCATGGTCATGGAATTATTGGACAACGAGGCATCCCGAATAGCCAATATGAAGTAGGTGAGACTTCACAAAGGCATGATGACTATTTGGACAGTTTGAATGGAGCCAACTCTCAAGCTTTTGGGCTGAATACTCAACTTCTTAGGGGTCCTCTACCAACAGGAAGATTGCATAGTGGTTCTTAGCCACCTATTGGGAGATTTCCATCTCTATTTGGGGGTTCAATGCATGGTACTCATGATCGGTCTATTTTGTAACATCAACCATTCCATGAAAGAGAGCTGGAGGACAAGATCATTTTAGCCAAATTTAATGATCGGTCATCTTCACCATCTAATTTAGAGAAGTGGACCTCTAAGATGAAATTTTACTTTGACATGTTTCCCAAAACTGATGACATGAAGATTCATTTTTCTTCTTTGCATTTGGAGGCATTTTCCCGTACTTGGTGGAGGTATAAAAAAAGGAAAAACATACTTGTAGAGAATTAGGAAGCTTTCAAGGCACTTATGTCTGAAGTATTTGTCTCCCCTCTTGAAAAAGAGAAATTGGCACGGAGATGGTATGGTTTGAAACAAAGAGGCCTAAGTGCAAGAGAGTACACTAACCAATTTCTTAACCTACCCATGTATGTAGAAAGCATCACTGATGAGGCTAAGCTCCACAAGTACATGTATGGTTTAGAGCCATCTTTATCAGCTTATTTCATGGCACAAAACCCTACTTCTCTCTTTAAGGCTATTGAGCTTGCGGAGCGCTATTGAAGAAAATATAGAAGAGAATCTTCATTTCAGCATGGTTTTGGACAGTCAAGGACTATTTTAAAACAAGGGCAAGTTGGTAACACGTATAGTAGCAATCATGTGCCAAATGGGAGCCTAATGGTGCCAACTTATCCACCATTCAATGCTTCTGGACCTCAAAGTAATTTCAGGATAGTAAACAGTCCTAGAGTTGACTTCAAACAAGGGGACATCAAGCCTAAATCCATTTCAACCAACATGAATCCTAAGTCTATTCCTATGGATCTTTACAAAGAAAGAAAGGAGAAAGCCTTATGTTTCAAGTGTGGGGAAAAGTATACACCTCATCATGCCTCAAAATGTGTATATATAAAAATGCCAAACCCAAGCTTCAAAGTATGTTAGTCTTTGAGGATCTTGAAGATGAGATGGATGAAGCTAATGCAATTGCACTCAATGCTGAAAATGAAGATCTTGAGGAAGAAGTTGGGCAAGAGTGTTTCTATGATCTAGCCGACTCTTTTCCTTTTGATCCAGGTGGAAGTGTTCCTTTTGATCCAAGTGGGACTTGTCATGAGCCACTTGCTGCCACTAGTTGTTCTATTTCCATGGATGCTTGGACAGGTTCTAAGAGCCCTAATACACTTCATATGAAGGGTAACATTCATAGAAAGGTTGTGTTCATTCTGATAGATAGTGGCAGCACCCATAGTTTCATGAATAAGTCCATTATGGACAAGATGAATTGTATTCCCACAGATTTACAGCAGCCCATTAGAGTTCAAGTGGCCAATGGTGAAGAAGAAATTAGCACACAGATATGCCCACAGGTTTCTTTACAATTGGCTGAAAATTTTGAAGCAAAAGTAAACCTGATTACTTTTGAAATGGGGCCTATAGACATTTTCCTCAGTTGTATATGGAGTTTATCTTCAATGGACAGCTCATCCATTTATAGGGAATTCCTAGTAGATCATATTTTCGAGCTTATTACCATTCAACAACTCAAAAGGGAGTACAAGAGGCACTCACAAATATTTGTTTTGCATTTGAATAAAGAGATGCAAGATCAGCCCAATAATTCAGCAAACCATCCAGGCTTGACAGCTCTTCTTGAGGAGTATAGGGATTTGTTTGAGGTGCCTACTTCATTGCCTCCCAAGAGAGCAGTAGATCACCCTATTGATTTGGAGCCCAACTCAAAGACAATCAGAACGAGAGGAAGTAGCAGACTTGGCATTGCACTTGGTTCAAAGAGAATGGGAGACGGAGGGGAGTGCAGTACGTCAACCCTCCTACCCATAGGGAAAAATCCCATTCCGACCCCCTAAAACAATGCAAGTCAGTTCTACCTGACTAGTTGGTCAATTTACCATCTTCCTATTTCTATTGCTGATTTAGAAAAGCTCCCAACTAACCGAGACCACCCTACCATTGGACGGACCCATCGGGGGTTACGCCCACCCTCTTTCCTCTGATGATGGGTCATCTTTAGTTTTTCAATTACCTACAACACATTTATTGGAACATATACAACCAGCTTCCTTAATTAGTCCATTAAGTCACAGGTTCCTTCACATAATTTATCTCACCAACACGCATACAATTCAAATAGTAAAGCAAACTTCTTTATTATATTGGAAGTTTATTACAATTTTCATCATTTTGTCCCAACGGAAGATACATAGAATTCCATACGGATGTTCTATCCACCAAGATTTCACCCTCATAACTAGTATTTAGGGTTCCAAGATCCCATCCTGGGTCACAAAGGGGCTCGTCAAATTCTTGGAACAATACAGGATTTACAGCCAAAGCTCCCTCTGGCACCTACATTTCCTACTGTCTGAGACTATCCCTACTGACAGACCTTTCGCCTACGGAGCTGGTCCAAGCCTCTCGTAGCGATAATCATGACTCCCTTGGAGTAGGGTCTCGCCGCTAGCTTGGGGGTAGCCTAGCTCAATCCTTCCTTTTATTCTGTCTGACAATATTTTCAATCAGAGATCTAGATTCTAGCAAACACAAACAATCCTTTCAAATGTGTATCAAATGATGCAATAACAATCACCCCAACATGTAATTCACAGCTTCACATAGCCAAGGTAGACCTTATCCTAAGGTAACCTTACATTCTAATGAGGATTCTCCTCCCCATAAAGAACTGTTGAGTACATCTCTTATAACATGTTAAGCAAGGCATGAATTTTCCATTTGGGTTCACTTATCCAACATAAGTAAAATCCCTTAAAGAAATATATTGTGCCAATAACTCAGCGAGATGACTTATTAGACTCCTACATAGACAATCAGTTTCTATAACCATCTCTAGTTAACTCTTAACTTGTCGCGTTTGACCATATTTATATCGAATGCACATAAAGACATGTACAAAATCCTTTCGCAATCAATTCTATCCTGATTCTATGACTTAGAATCTCAATTAATCTAGCTACAAATCATAGTGATTAATTGTTTATGCTTGTACTAATATGTTTTCTAGATGAGTTATCAATTTGTGTAAGTGAAGAATATGGAAACTAATATCTTATGTAATTATCTTATATAGCAAAATAATAATCTAGTAATGAATAACCTGGTTTGGTAGCATGATGACATTAGGAACTTCGTCTTTACTCGCACTTGCATTAGCCACACCCGATGTTCCGCTGGTAGTGGCAACTCCCACAACCTCGAGCACTCCCGTATCATTGGCAATACCCATTGCTTAACTGGTTGCGTTGGTCCCTATGGTTTTTCCACTTCGTCACTTTGGAGCCATCGTCCACGAGTGGTTCAAGAGATAGGGAAGGTGGAATAGATTTGAGATGAGAGAGTGTAAGAGAATATGGCTTAGTTAAAGATCAAGACAAGGGATTTGAGCTAACTCTCTTCCTCTGTGTGTGTGTGTGTGTGTAATGTGCCCGCTCCTCAAATCGCGGGACACGTCTTAGCACTCCATCGAGAGATATATGTAGAAGATGCCGCTCGCTAGCACTCCCAAGGAATGGCATGAGGTCTGCCAACTAGGGTCTCTCGAATCTGCTCCGCATCAAAACTTATCCGGCCGTTCCCACTAGTATCGACCTAGAGTCCGGGTTCCTTGTAATCGAGACTTCCTAACAGCCTTCTAGCGCCGGTCGACAGCCGCTCCACTTTGCATAAATACAACTGGACCCAAGCAGACTCATACCGCACTTGGTTCAAAGAGAATGGGAAACGAGAGGGAGGCATCGCTCGACCTCTCTGCTTGTAGGGCATAGTCCCATTCCGGTCTCCTAAAACGGTATGAATCAGGGTTTCAACTTACAAGTTCTAAGGTCCTTGACTAACTAACATTCACATCAAATAAATTCCATTGAGGAAAGCTCTCGGCTAACCGAGACCAGCCTCTGCCGTAGGATGGACCCGACGGTCACAGCCACCACGCTTCCCTCGGGGGCTGTTTTAGTTATCTAATTACCTACCACATTATGTTTGACACATAAAAGCGGCTTCCTTAATTAACCCGTTAATCACAAGTTCCTTTACGTAATTTAGGGCTTTGCTCATATATGGTGGAGGTACATAAAGTGGGAAAGTCAGCAGGTTGATAGTTAGAAGAAATTGAAAGCTAAGGTGGCTCAAGTATTTGTCTCTCCCATTGAGAAAGAAAAGTTGGCTACAAGATGGTATTAGCTGGACAAAAGAAGCCTATCAGTTAGAGAGTATACCAATTAGCTCTTAAATGTTACCATGTATATAGAGAATGTGAGCGATGATGCAAATTTGCATAAATACATTTATGCTATGGAGCCTAATTTGTTAGCTAATGTTGTGGCCCAAAAACTTGCCACACTATATTAGGCTCTTGAGCTAGTGGAGAGGTATGCTCGTAAGTATAGGAAGGATATTCCATGCAGTCTTCTTTTGGATAGCAAAGGGTTGTTGGTAAA
The DNA here is from genome assembly GCF_053477565.2 of Lygodium microphyllum. NCBI lineage: Eukaryota > Viridiplantae > Streptophyta > Polypodiopsida > Schizaeales > Lygodiaceae > Lygodium > Lygodium microphyllum. The sequence goes on from NC_141148.1 coordinate 25,462,077, forward strand.
TAGAGAAACTTTGGTGGAAATTATGGAGGATCCAATACTTCATTTAGCAGTCCCAAAGTCCCTACATTGAGGATCAATCCAAAAATTCAACTGAGTATCCAACTTTGAAATCTCTACTTGAGGATTATAGAAATTTGTTTGAAGTGCCTACTTTCTTATCTCCCAAGAGAGCAATGGATCACCCTATAGATTTGGAGCCAAATTCAAAGCTAGTCAATAAGACATCTTATAGATTGTTTGAATGTGAGTGTGAAGAAGTGGCCAAGCAAATCAAGGAGCTTCTAGAGATGGGGTTCATTGAGTCTAGTTCCTCACCTTATGCATCTCTGATCTTTAGTGAAGTAGAAAGATGGATCCTCTAGGATGTATATTGACTACATGGATCTAAACAAGATCACAATAAAGAATAGGCATTTGATTCCTAGAGATGATGATTTGCTTGATGAGCTTAAGGGGGCTAGGTTATTTACCAAAATTGATATGAGATCAAGATATCATCAAATTTGTATGCAAGAGGGTGATGAAATTAAAATAGCCTCTAGGACTGATCATGGGTTGTACCATTTCTTAGTGATGCCATTTGGGCTTACCAATGCTCTAGCTACCTTTCAAAGATTGATGAACAAGATCTTATAACCTTCTCTCTTTTGGTTTGTCCTTGTCTTCTTTGATGACATACTGATTTACACCAAGACACTACATTATCATTTATTACATATAAGGAAGGTTTTTAATGTATTAAGGTAGTTCAAAATGTGTGCTAAGGAGAAGAAGTGTTCTTTTATGTAGACAAAAGTGGAGTACTTAGACTATATTGTTAGTGAAAAAGAGATATAAGCTGACCCTAAGAAGGTGCATTGTATTAGAGATTGTCAAACACCTACTACCACTACTTCATTTAGAAAATTTTATTGGCTTATCATCATTTGATCGTGGATTTATTAAGCATTATATGGCTATAGCAACTCCTTTGAGTGACAAATTGAAGAAGAAAGCCTTCTTTTGGGATGCACTTTTGTAGATTCTAGCTTTAACTAGTTAAAGAAACTTCTTACTTCTACTCCTATTTTGGTATACTCAGATTTCTCTAAAGAATTTACCATACAATGTAATGGCAGTGGTCATGACATAGGGGCTGTATTGCTACAAGATCATGGAATAATTTCCTTTGAGATTTGCAAGCTTACATATAAGGAAATTACTATGAATGTTTATGACCAAGAGATGTTAGGTATATTCTTCATGTGATAAAGAAGTGGCACCATTATTTCTATGGTAGCTGATTTAGAGGTTAGGGTGATCACAAGGTCCTAAAGTACTTCCTAGCCCAATCAAATCTTACTCTTAAGCAATGTAGGTGGGTAGCTACTTTGCAAAACTATGATTTTGACATCACTCATATAAGGGGTTTAAAGGACAATGTGGTAGTTGATTCCCTTTCCAGAATATGGGCATGAAAGATAATGATTGGATTGAGGAGATACAAGAGGTCTATTTGTTGGATGATGAGTTGAGCCATGTATTTTAAAAATCATAGCAAGGTCTCATGGAGGAAAAATCGCATTATCAATTTAAAAATAGCCTAATCTAGTTTAATGGTAATATTATTATTTTATCTATTATTCTTTCAGGTTGATATTTATAGAGGAGTTATATTTTCCACCTATAGTTGGACTTTTCAAAGTGTTTAAGACCTATGATAAGATGAGTAAAAGATTTCACTAGAAAGAATAGAGATGTTAAGGATTATACCATGAAGTGTATGCCTTGTTAGTACAACAAGGATAGCATCCATAAGCCAGGTGGTTTGTTGTAGCCATTGCCTATCCCTAAAGAAATATGGACACGTATTACCATGGATTTCATTAGTGGTTTACCTACTACCAAAAAGGGATGTAATAACATCTATGTAGTAGTGGATAGACTCACTAAGGCAACTCATTTCAATTCTACCAAGGCATGGTTTATTGCTTCACAGGCAGCTAATCAGTTCATGGACTAGATCTTTACATTACATGGATTACTATTGGTGATTATGCATGATAGGGATACCAAGTTTACGAGCAACTTTTGGGAGGTATTATTTAGCTCCATGGGTACTAAGCTGGCTCCTTTCATAGCCTATCATCCACAGAATTATGGCTAGATAGAAAGGGTTAATAAGTGATTGGAGACTTATGTCTGCCATTTCTGTCATGATGTGCAACATGGGTGGGATTCATGGTTGCCTTTGGCTGAGTCTACTTATAATAACTCCACTCATGCTAGTATTGGAGCTTCATCCTTTGAGGCTATGTATGGTTATAGGATGCCCTTGCTCACATCCATTTTCAATGATAAGATTAACCCTCATGGAAAAGAAGAATAAAAAAGAATGAGCAACACTTCTTCAATAGTATAAGATGAATCTTAGAAAATCTCAAGATCAAATGAATATGTATACTAATGAGAAGAGGAAACCTTTAGATTTCCATGAGGAGGATTTGGTTTTATTGAAAGTACCCAAGTCTTGTTGCTCAACTTTGAAGGATAGATCTAGTAACAAACTTTTTTATGGACCCTATAACATTCTAAAGTGTATCATAGATTTGGCATATAGAGTAAAACTACCATCTTCTACTAAGATTCATAATGTGTTTCATGTCAACCAACTCAAGCCCTTTTATGGTACTCAACTGAAAATAGTTGATGAGCTACCTCCTATGGATAAAGAAGGTCTTATTCAATATATCCATGAGGAGGTCATAGGCCAACATGAGAAGAAGCTTTGTTCTTGTTCTATCATCGAGTATTTGATCAAGTGGAAAGGTTTTTCACTTAAGGAAGCTTCTTAGAGGGCATATGATATATTAGATGAGCTTCCTCACCTATGGGATGTATTAGTGGGCTAAGATGTAGTCGGTAGTGGAGCCAGTGGTGCTGGTGCAAATAGGGTCTAGATAGTGGTCTCTTTTAAAATAGTTTTTATTCTTCCTAATTTTTAACCACCTACATATGGTCAAAGTACTCGTCAATATTTGTCTATTTTGATATGTAGCATGTTTCATTTGGATACTTCTATTATAAGTTATGGCAGATTTTGTTTAGGAGGGCCCACTTTAATAGCAAGTTGTCTATTCATTCCAGTGTTTATTTCTTGAAGATTCAAAAGCTCAAATTTCGTTTTGAAGACATCCAGATTAGGTATATGGTACAAGCTTCCCATTGGGTCTTCATTTAAGTCAATAGCCTTAATTTATTCATTCATTTCCCATATTTTGTATAGCTGAAATTAGAGTAGTACTCTATTTTATCCATCCTTTTTTGCCACTGTAAGTTTCTTTTTATGGGCAAAAACCGTTGGGAAGGGATAGATTATTAAAAGCTGGGAAGACATATGTTTTAGTGAGAGATTATTACTAATAACTTGTCACACTGGATTAGGTATAAAAGGTGTGAGACATATAATTTTGACATCTTTTTTTGGCCCTCTCAGTCCTCTCCTTGACACTATTGAGGCCTACCTTGGTAGGCTAGTTTCTAAGGTTGTGATTATTGTGCCTTCTTATTTCAACAATTCCTAGTACCACGCCACAAATGATGTAGGAAGAATAGTAGGATTGAATATTTCTCATTGTCAGTATTTGAATATCTTGGATACATTGTTTCCACTAATGGAATCTCAGTAGACCCTACCAAAGTAAAAGATATCCTAGAGTGTCCAATACCTAAGACAATAAAAGAAATTTGAGGATTTTTGGGACTGAAAGAATGGTACCAAATCTTCATGAAAGATTATTCTCTCATTGCTGCACCCTTGACAAATCTTTTGAAGAAAAATACAATAATCATTTGGATCATTGAGCATCAAGAAATCTTTGATAAGCTTAAAGAAGCTATAACCATTGCACCTATACTAAAACTTCCTGACTTTAGTCACACTGACTTCAGTCTACCATTTGAGGTGATCATCATTGATGCAAGTGGGCTTGCAATTGGTGGGGTGCTAGTACAAGAAGGAAGACCAGTGGCCTATACTTTTAGAAAATGAAGCCCTATGAGTCCAACTATGCCACTCATGACCTTGAGTTACTTGCAGTAATCCATGCCTTGAAACTATGGAGACACTATCTATTGGGAAGGAAATGGACTTTAGTGATAGATCATAAAAGTTTTAAAAGGATCTTCACACAACTGACCTAAACATGAGGCAAAGAAGATCGATATAGATACTGCAAGAGTTTGATATTGAAATCAAATATTGTCGAGGGAAGGACAATGTTGTTGTAGATGCCTTAAGCCAAAAAGCCTTTCTTAACAGCATTGTCGAAGTTTGAAGCTCAGGAACCGTATCCATACCTGATAACAACATTGTCAAAGTTTGAAGCTTAAGCCAAAAATCCTTTCTTAACATCATTGTTGAAGTTTGAAGCTTAAGAACATATCCATACCTGATAACCCTGTACTTGAGCTTGTACACCTAGCTATTTCTCAGGATAAGGAATATGAAGGACTCATGGCTAAGGTACTTCAAGGAGGAAGCTCTGACAAAGAAAGGTCTAAGATTAAGGATTATCGTACTAGCAATGGTTGTCTATATTACCATGATTGCCTTTGTGTCCCAGAAGGACCAGAAGTGAAGGCCAACATCTTATAAGAAGCACATGATAGCCCCATTGCAAGAAATACAGAGTATGCCAAGACACTCAACGTAGTTTGTAAGACCTATCATTGGCCAGTATTGAAAAGGGATGTATTAAAGTATGTAACTCTGTGCTTGACTTGTCAAAGAGTCAAGGCAAGAAGGATCAAGATGCTTGGAGAGTTACAACCCTTGGACATTCCACAAATGAAATGGGAATCAATAAGTATGGAATTTGTTATTGGATTACCTACTATTGGTGGTAGTGGATATGATTCCATCATGATAGTAGTTGATAGATTAACAAAAGTTGCACACTTGATCCCAATTAAAACAACCTAGAAGTCATATGACATTTCTCGAGTCTTTATCAAAGAAGTATTTAGGTTACATGGATTGCCAAAGAGCATAATTAGTGACCGAGACTCCAGGTTCACCTCTAAGTTTTGGACTTGCCGATTCCAAGAAATTGGAATGCCGCTATGCTTCAGTACTGTATATCATCCTCAAATTGAAGGCCAAACTAAGAGGGTGAACTAGACCATTGAAGATATTCTAAGGTCTTATTGTGGCAAATAACCGAGACGGTGGATTAAACACCTGCCTTTGATGGAGTTTGCTTATAACACTATCTTCCAACAAATAATCAAGATGTCGCCATTTCAAGCCTTGTATGGGCAAGAATGTTGTACATCTCTAAACTTCTCAGATCCCACTCTCAAGGTAGAGGCTTCTAAGGCTATGATTAAAGAGATGGACCAACAAATCTAATTGATCCGACATAACATTCAAGCTGCTCAAGATCAGCAAAAGTCCTATGCTGATCTATAAAGATCCATAAGAAAATTCAAGGAAGGTGACATGGTGTTTCTAAGGGTGAGGCGCTCGAAAAGAGCTCATTTTCCTTGGAGAAATACAAAAAGTTTAGTCCAAGGTATTGTGGACCATATGAAGTAATGAAAGCAATGGGAAGGCAAGCCTACAAGCTTAAATTGCCACCCCATCTCAAGTTTACAAATGTATTTCATGTAAGTCTACTGAAACCTTATGTACCAAACCCTGATCATGTGCTTAATGACAAACAAATAGTCATGCTTGCCCAAGGAAATTTGGAAATGCAACCCACGAAGATTCTAGATATAAGGGAGAAACCTCTAAGAAGCTGATAAGAGAACACCTAGTACAATGGAAGGACTATCATGAAGAGGATGCCACTTGGATCGATGAGGCAACCCTTATAAAAGAATACCCCCAATTTCTCTCGAGATGAGGACATCTCAAATTCTCTAAGGAAGGAATAATGTAACGTTCCCATTACTTAGTTTATTTTAATAAATAATATGTGTATACATTTCAAAATGTGATTTATTTTGAAAAGAAAATGATAAAGATTGCACATTTGAAGATAATTGATGATGTATTATATGCCAGTTCATGGAGGGAAGGCTTTGGAAGCCCTCCCAAGACAAGCTTATTAAAACTATGTTTGTAGTATAGAACAACAAAAAGAACTAGCCTACTGGATAGTCACTTGGTAGTTAAGTGCACTTGGGTGACGATATTGCTGGGATGGGTGACCTCTTGGGAAGCTTTTTCTACAACTAGTGGAAGCTTGTGATGCATAGCCAACGACGCTAATAACAAAGCCTTCATAGCATGTTGCTAAGTATGCTAAGGTCAAGATGCTAAGGTCTATGCCTTGGTCGCCACCTTAGTCGTTAGCCTTGGAGTGATGTCCACTCGACGACACAGTGCACGGTGCTCACCCATATATTATTAAATTTTTATCTTCACGCTACAAATAATGGAGCACTCTCTCTGACGTCATCGATGATATCATCAAAGATGCTAAAAGCAAGCGTTCTCTCTTTATCATTGACGATGTCATAAAAAATTCTAAAAAACAAGCGTTCTCTCTTCCCTCCCCCTTGATTACTATATAAACATGGGTAGAGTGTCACATTAGAGAACTACCCATGCAGAAGTCTCATTGCTGTTGAGGTGACAAAGCTCTGCTACAATCAGCGGAGCCTCTCTCTCTCCACACCTATGCGGAAGAGCTGGTGCTCAAATCTATCAAGCTTCTTCCATGGCTCCCAAGAGACATCGAGATGTTGATGACAGAGGTCATGCTCAGAGAGCTCCCCATTGTGAGGAAGTAGTCACTACTGAGGGAACTCAACACCAAGAGGAAGCGCAAGCGGAAGTTATTCCCAAATCCATTCAACTCAAAGGACCGGTTATTCCACAACAAACCAAGGTTGTGATCATAACTCATAATCACGATGGATGACTGAATGGAGATAATCAGGAAAGGATTACCATTTTCACCTACGCAGAAGTGCTACTACTCAAATCTATCAAGCTTCTTCCATGGCTCCCAAGAGACGTCGAGATGCTGAGGGAGGTCATTCATGGAGAGCTCCCCATCGTGAGTAAGTAGTCACTGCTGAGGGAACTTAACACGAAGTTGAAGCACAAGCAGAAGTTACCTCCGAGTCGGTTGAACCCGAAGGACCGGTTATTCCATAGCAAACCGAGATTATGATCATAACTCATAATCACGATGGATGGACGAATGGAGATAATAAGAAAATGATTAGTATTTTATGTTATTGCTTTTTTTGCATCTTATGATAAAATAAGAGATAAGTTAGTAATGTTAGAAAAGCCCATAGGATAATTCTATTACATAGATTACGATTAGTTAGAATGTACTTAAACTTACAAAAACATGCTAGTATTATCGATTGATTTTTACAAAAAAATGTTAGTATTATCAATTGCTTTTTAGGGAAGAACATGGGAATTGATGAGGGGGGATAGATTCTATGCATCGTATACATTAACAAGTGTGTTAAAAATGTTTTATGGTTATGTTAGCTTTTGGATTTATGAATGATGAATTATGTCTCTTATGATTCCATGCTTGCACAACTAGGATGATTCGTGGATTGTGGTGGTTTGAGACGTTGGGGTCCCCAACCCAAAGCTCCCTAACACTATGCGCAGTGAGGAAAAACTCACATGCGAGTGGGGGTCCTATGCTTGCGAGGGAGGTAGGTGTTTTTGGTTTTTGATCACTCAAGCATCGAAGAGGGAAAAAGGGCCGAGTGATAAGTGCCCCTGTTATATAGGACAGCTCTTGAGGCTCAGGGAAGCTTAGAGGGGCTTTGAGCCAATAAATTCCTTGTTGACCACGGATGGAGTGCAATGACATACAGCTTCATCCTGAGGGATTAGAAGGTCCTATACAATGTCTTTCTGCGAAAACATGGATTTTGTACCACTTTGCAGAGTGATGGTTTTACTTGTTATTATGAAATAAAGTATTTGATTTTCGAATTGTTTGTTATGTGCTAAAGATTGAGTTTAACAAATCTAGTTTAATGGAGTTATAAAAGGAAGATGTTTTTATATGTCCAAACAGTGTGGAAGTATGCTTTGCTAATTAGAAAACTAAAGCAAACCCAATTGAGGAAAGTGATAGGCTTCGATCCTAACCACTGAACATTTATGGTTGGCTGGACCCGATAAGTCGGGTAACTTTCCACTAACTTTCCAACCAACACTAGATAGAGCTGATGAAATCATGAATCTCTCACTATGGATAGGATTACTTACCAGGTTTAACACCATTTTAAGGGGCTGAAGCTGAGATTTTACGTTATGGGTAGGGAGATCAAGTTACACTCTCCCTCGTCTCTCACACTCTTTGAACCAAGTGCAGTGTTAACCTCATTCGTGCCTTTGATTAATTACAAAGTGAATCTTTCTTAGGTGGGCATTAGATTGCTATTAGGGGTGACTTGTCCACACTTCCCTTGTGAACTAGAATTGAGATTCTCATGTTCAACTAAGTCCTAGGTTTCCCGTGGGGAGATTGGATGGTGATGTGCATGGATATGAATTTCGGTTGACTACTAAGAGGACTCCTCTAGGTCTGTTGGAGGAGGCACCTCACAGAAGGCTTCCAGACTCGCACTTCTACTCTTGGACTTTTGCACTAGGGCTTCCACACTGACACTTTCACACTAGGACTTCCACACTCACACTTTTGCACTTGCACTTCTACACTCTCACTTTCACAGCTGCACTTTGGCACTAGGACTTCCACACTCACACTTCTGCACTAGGACTTCCCCCCTTGCACTTCCATGATGCTAGGAGTTCTACAGCACTTTGACAATTGGGCTTCCACACTTGGGCTTTCACACTTGTACTTATGCACTAGGACTTCCATGGTTGCACTTTCACACTAGGTCTTCTATACTTGTACTTCCACACTAGGACTTTCATGCTTGCACTTCCATACTCTCACTTTTGTACTACTTGCACTTCTAGACTTGGTCTTCCACACTTACACTTTCACATTTGCATTTCCACACTAGGACTTTTGCATTATCCTTGCTTCTGGACTTCCCACTTTTTGAAATTAGGTATTTGCATTGATTAAGGTTCAAGTTGACACATTGAAATTTGGATGTTTATAATTCTTTGTGGCTTTTGTTTGCACATAGGTACCTTGTTTTTAGGAAGGATGAAAGCTTAATTTTACATGGAATTCTTATATGTTTTTTAAATCAAACTATATCCAAGTGATATGAGAACTTGTATGCTGCTGTGAAATTGAAATACTAAAAGATACAACATAGTAACTTAAAAGCTCAACATGAAGTTTGTAACTGCCCAAACAACCAAAGAAACTTTCAATTGCATCCCCTCGATAGCCTGAATCCTCAACACACATAAAACTCCAAGGCCTAGGCTAAAAATCAAGATTGATTTTGTTGTATGCTCTTGCGAAATGGTAAGATGATCCACTCTCCTTTCAAATAAGTGGGGCCCTAGAACTGCATGAATCACTACAACATCAACATTTGACTATTCTCCCATCACTAGCTTAATTCTCAAGGCCACACCTCTTAAGGAGCTCATTGATCACTTAGTTTTAGGAGCTCACATGGCCCAAACATTTTTGACTAGGATGGGCAATACACCTACCTAATGAGACCAAGCCAAGTGCCCTTAATGGGCACTTGGTTAATAATACTTGGCTTGATCTCATTAGAGGTTTCGTATAAATAAAAAATAATAAGTCTTTTAGGGACACAATACCTTTATTGTACCCTCCTTGGTACATCTTGTACAAGGAAAACTCCAGCCACTTGACATTCCCCAGACGAAATAGGAATTTATTGGCATGGACTTTGTAGTTGGGTTACCTTCTGTACAAGGAGGATATAACTCAATAATGGTGATAGTAGACATGCTAACAAAGGTCTCTCATCTTATCCCAACAGAAACCAATTACAAAGCTTCAGATATTGCTAGAATTTTTGTAAAAGAGGTTTTTAGGTTACATGGGTTACCTAAAAGGATAATCAGTGATCGTGATTCTCTTTTCACATCACATTTTTGGAATAGTTTATTTGAGGCCATTGGAACCCAACTTTGTTTCAGTACTGCTTATCATCCACAAACTGATGGGCAGACAGAACAAGTTAATCAAGTAATTGAGGATATTCTACGTGCATATTGTAGCAAGGAACCTAAAAGGTGGGTTCAGTATCTATCCTTAGTGGAATTTGCCTATAATGCCTCCTATCATCGAAGTATTCAGATGACTCCATTTCATGCACTATATGGTCAAGATTGTTGTATGCCACTTAATTTTTTCGATCCTACTCTAAGGGTAGAAGCCTCGAGAAAAATGTTAGAAGAAATGGATGATCAAATCAAGAGTATCAGACACGATATTCAAGCTGCCAAGGACCGACAAAAGGCGTATACTGATCTAAGAAGGCAAGAACGAATCTTCAAAGAGGGAGACATGGTCTTCATCCGTGTCCATCCAAAAAAGAGTTCTATGTCTTTAGGAGAATTTAAGAAGCTAAGTCCAAGATATTGTGGACCCTATAAGATTCTCAAGTGCTTAGGACCAAGTGCTTACAAGATACAACTCCCTGAGAATATAAAAATCCACAATGTATTTCATGTTAGCATATTGAAAGCATACGTAGCTAACCACAACCATATCCTTGATGATCAACAAGTTGTAACACCTAGCCAAGGAGTCCTTGAGCTACAACCTGACAGAGTAATTGATGTAAGGGAAAGAAAATTGAGGAGTAGAACCCTTAGAGAATACCTTGTCCAATGGAAGGATTATCCTGAAGAAGATGCTTCATGGATAGATGAGGATGCTCTTCATCAACAGTACCCACGGTTTCTCTCTAGATGAGGACATCTCGATTTCTCTAAGGGGAGGAGGATGTAATATTCATAGGTAATAAAAGTTAGTTGGTTAGTTCAAAAGTTAGTTACTCAATTAATAAGTTAGTAAGGTTACTAACTAAAGAAAAAAATTAACTAACATTAATAACTAACTAATATTAAAAATAAATAAATAAATAAAACCAAGAGTTGTAACTCGATATTTCTTATGATTTAACAAGGATTGTAGCCCTCTTCATGGAAGTTATAACGTGAACAAGAAATATGAGCTATATTAATCACTAATGTTAATGTGCGTAGTAAGGATGGTTTAAGAATATTAGACTTTTGGATAAGACTAGAATATTTTAGATATTTTAGATATTATATTTTAAAACTTAAAAAAAAAGAGATATGGAGATTTCTAGAACTGGATATCATTTAAAAGAAAAGACAAGTGATGTGTTAGTTAGTTTGAAGATTTTATAAAAGGAAAAATAAAGAAAAGTGACTGGCGAAATCGGAGTGCCATGATCGCAGTCTATAGGCAGTAGACAGCACTTCGAACAAAGAAAAGAAGAAGGAGTGAACTGAGAGCTTTCTAAGCAAGTGTCTTAGAGTTTTACCCCCCTTTCGGAGCCAATGGAACCATCAGATTTATGATCCGAGCATCAGATCACTGATCTTGAGAGCTTTCTAAGCAAGTTTCTTGAAGTTTTAACCCCCTTTTGGAGCCAATGGAACCATCAGATTTATGATCTCAACATCAGATCACCAATCTTTCCAAGATCCCTCTCCACAAAGAGCTCCTCCTCTCAGCCACAACCCTTCTTCTCCAATTCACTATAAATAAGAGGCATGGGGGCCACTTAGGGAGACATAAGGAGACCCTGAGAGGCTACGAGAGAGAAGAAGAGAGAAAGAAGGATACTCCTTCAAGAGGCTACAAGAATAAGCTAGAGAGAGAGAGAGAGAGAGAGAGAGAGAGAGAGAGAGAGAGAGAGAGAGAGAGAGAGAGAGAGAGAGAGAGAGAGAGAGAGAGAGAGAGAGAGAGAGAGAGAGAGAGAGAGAGTGTGTGTGTGTGTGTGTAATATCTCCTCCCCCCAGTGACCCTCGTACTATCCCCCCCATAAGAACTTCCCCCCTCTTAATTGATTTTAAAAAAAAAAGTTTAGTTCAAAATTTTTTAACTGCCCCTCTCTCTCCCCAGCACATCGGGGAGAGAGAGAGAGGGAGTGATGTGATAGTTAAGGGGGCATGCATCCCCCAGGTAGAAGGGGTGGCGGCCATGCCACCCACCTCCTCCCCCTCCTATAAAAGGAGCTCTCCCCCCTACTGCAAGACGCCCCCCCCTCTGTCTTTTGTGCAGGTGCTGCCCCCCTGGCCGTGACGTACAGTGCCCCCCCTCCGCTGCAGACTGCAACAGCACCACTCCTAGGCTCCGACAGAGAACCCCCCCTCTTTGTCATCTGAAACCCCCTCGGCATCCTGATCGACAGCCCTCGTGGATCATCGTGAAGGAGAGGAAGAGAGAACAGAGAGAAGGAGAAAAGGAGGGAGAGAGAGAAGGAGAGGAAGAAGGAGAAGAAGAGGGAGAGAGAGGAGAAGAAGAAGAAGGATAAGAAGAGAGAGAGAGAAGGAGAAGAAGAGGAAGAGGAAGAAGAAGAAGAGGAAGAAGGAGGGAGAGAGGGAAGGAGAGGAAGAGGAGAGAGAGAGAAGAAGGAGAGGAGGAAGAGGAAGAAGGAGAGAAGAGAGGGAAGGAGAGGAAGAGGAGAGAGAGAGAGAAGAAGAGAAGGAGAGGGAGAGAGAGAAGGAGAAGAAGAAGACAAGAAGAAGAAGAAGAGGGAGAGAGAGTAGGAGAAGGAGAGAAGAAAAGAAGAAGAAGAAGAAGAAGAGGAAGAAGGAGAGAAGAGAAAGAAGGAGAGAAGAGAGGGAAGGAGAGGAAGAGGAGAAGAGAAGGAGAGGGAGAGGGAGTAGGAGAAGAACAAGATGAAGAAGAAGAAGAGGGAGAGAGAGAGTAGGAGAAGGAGAAGGAGAGAAGAAAAGAAGAAGAAGAGGGAGAGAGAGTTGAAGTTTGGAGTTTAAAACGAAGAATTCTTGAAAGTAATAACAACTACAAGTAACGAAGTAATACATAGCTATATTTTAGAGAGATTGTGAAGCAACTGCTTGTAAGGGTCTATTGTAAACGAATGCATAACTTCAATCTATATGTAAGCCTAATCAAATGAGGAAGAGAGAGAGCAATGTGCAAGTATAAATGGATGTGTCTATAGTTTGCTCGTGTATGCATAACCAAGTACTAACACATCAAGATGTAATTATAAAATATGTGCAAAGAAGAGAGGGGGGACGTGAATGTATATGTAGTCTGATATCTTACATGCATGCGTAATTGAACTATTAACATTGTGATAATATTATCAAAGATAATCACATAAGATTAATCTAGTGATATAAATAAGTTGAGAGAGAACTACTAATTTATTGAGAGAGAGAGAGAGAGAGAGAGAGAGAGAGAGAGAGAGAGAGAGAGAGAGAGAGAGAGAGAGAGAGAGAGAGAGAGAGAGAGAGAGAGAGAGAGAGAGAGAGGAATGTGTAAGTGCTTTTGGTTTTGCTTATATGTGCACAATAGAAGTACTAATACATCATGATGTAATTATAACATATATACAAATAATTGAGAGAGGTGAGATGTGAATGTATACAGAGTGTGATATCGCTTGTGTATGTGTAATTCAACCACTAACATTGTGATAATATTATAAAAAACAAACACACAAGCTTAATGTAGTGATGTAAAACAATTAAGGAGAGAACTAATAATGTGTTGTTAGAGAGAGAGAGAGGGTGTTATTGAGGGGAAGGAGGAGAGGGAGATGCATGTTGTGGGTCTCCGAGAGAGAGAGAGAGAGAGAGAGAGAGAGAGAGAGAGAGAGAGAGAGAGAGAGAGAGAGAGAGAGAGAATTGTGGTTCTGATAAGGAGAAGGAGAGTAGGATGTTGTGGTGTAGTGGCAATAGTAGTGGCAATGTTATTGAAGAGGAGTGAGATGTTAGTGGTTGGTCCCCAACATATGAGGAGAGAGAGAGGAGAATTGGTTGTGGCTTTAATGAGGAGGGCGAGAGTAAGATGTGGTGGTGGTGGTGGCGGCAATGCTAGTGCTAGTGGTGGTGGTGGCAGTGGTGGTGCTAGTGGTAGTGGTGGTGGTGGTGGCAATAATGGAGGAGCAGCACTGGTGCTTGATATATGCCCAAAAGAAAAAGAGGACCAAGTGGACTATGTGGAATAAAACTTGAGGTTGCCAAAAAAAGCTCGCTCCAAAATCTCGCTTCTCACATGCACTCATTACTCGGCCATGTAGTCAGAGTATATCTTACTGTAGAAAAATCATAAGTGGGATTTGGTTCCTTTGCCTTGTAGAAAATGTGCTTTGCCATACAAGTAGGTGTACAAGTTGAAGAGTACCCCTGGATACCCTAAGCTAGCCTATAAGGCTAGATTTGTTGTTAAGGGCTTTAAGTAGGAGCATGGTGTTGACTTCAATGAAGTCTTCTCTCCTATCATCAAGATGACTATCCTATGCTTGGTTTTGGCTTTGGTTGTGCAACATGATTAGAATTTCTCTCAGATGGATGCTAAGACAAATTTCTTACATGGGGACTTGCATGATGAGATTTATATGCAATAGTCTAAGGGCTTTGAGAAAAAAGGCAAGAAACACCTAGTATGCAATTTGAGAAACAACCTTTATGGCCTACCTAGGGAATGATACCACAAGTTTTATGCTTTCATGCATTTATAGGGATATAACCATAGTGATATGGATCCATGTTTATATAGGAAGAAGGCTTGTGATGGCAGCCTTATGATTTTGGTACTCTATGTGGATGATATGCTAATTGCTGGAAGCACTCATGATGAGCTGGATGCTCAGAAAGGTTAGCTCAAGAAGAGCTTTGAGATGAAGATATGGGACATGCCTCTTCTCACATATTCTTGGAATGCATATCACATGTGATCACTCTAATGGACTCCTCTAGTTGTCGCATAAGGAGTATATCCAAGAGGTCCTTGAGCGGTTTCATATGCATGATGTTAAGCCTATTGGCTGTCCTTTACCTTCTCATGGGAAGGTTAGGTATGCCAATTCTCCATAGTCTGATGAGTAGAAGGTTGAGATGGCAAAGATCCCTTATGCATTAGCAGTGGGTAGTTTGATGTATGCCATGATAACCACTCATCTTGATATAGCATTCATAGTGGGAGTTGTGGCACACTATATGGCTACACTTAGATTGGGATGCCATAAAGAGTATCACAAGGTACCTTAAGTGCAATGCAGATATGTGCATATGTTATGGTGGCTAGGATACAAGAGTCATAGGATACATACATTGACTTTGATTATGCAGGACATGCAGACAGTAATAGGAACTCTGCCTTTGGCTATGTGTTTACCTTTGTTGGAGGTGCTATTTCTTGGATGTTCAAGGTGTAGAAATGCATGATCCTCTCTACTATAGAGGTAGAGTATGTTGCAACCACTAAGGCTTGTAATGAGGCTCTTTGGTTAGGCCATCTGGTCGCAAACCTTGATATTAGTGATGTGGTCCCTACACTGAATTCAGATTCTATGAGTGTCATTCAATTGGCTAAGAATCTGGCCTTTCATGTGAAGACAAAGCACATTGAGGTGCATTATCACTTCATCAGCAGGACGTGGTGGAGGATACGTTTGTTGAGCTTGTCAAGATCTCTATTGATGAGAATCCTATAGATCTACTCACTAAAAGTCTCTTAGCAAAATATTATGTCTTTCTTAGGAAGATGATGGACATAAGATGAGATGATGTCTATTTCTTTTCTCATTGTACTTTATATATATTTGTACTTTGTTACATTTTTATTGCTTTCTCCTCACTAAGGGTATATTTGCATTTAAGTGGGAGGTTGTTGGAGGTAAATTGCTCATTTATTCATTGTACTAATAATACTTGCACACTTCTGCACTACAAATGATGGGCACCCACCATTATCACTTTATTCTTTATTATTTCAACGATATTTGAATAAGGAAAGGTGTAATGTTTCCATTACTTAGTTTATTTTAATAAACAATGTGCGTATACATTTCAAAAATTGATTTATGTTGAAAATAAAATGATAAACATTGCACATTTCAAGATAATTGATGAGGTATTGTATGTTAGTTCATGGAAGGAAGGGTTGGGAAACCCTCCTAAGATAAGCTTATTAAAACTATGTTTATAGTATAGAACAACAAAAAGAACTAGCCTAGTGGAGTGGAGCCCCAAGAGGAACACCAAGGAAAAATGGATTCTACTGCAAGAAAATATATCTCGTAATATCAATAAGCTTTTATTTCATTCTTTTGATCATCAAAACAAAGAAAACAACAAATCTTCATACATCATCATAGTAAATATCTCCCACGGATTTGATAGAATCAACCATAATCTTCAACATCTTCATATAATCCATCAATAGAACAAAGAACATAGAAGAATACACCATCTTTGAATGAAAATCAATCACATATTATTCATTTTCAATGTCTTCATAGTTTTCTCTCTCAATCTCTCATATATAGTTACACTGTTTTGATAGAATTGACTATCTCTGGCTCTCTCTCTCTCTCTCTCTCTCTCTCCAATAGGACATCGTCTCCTTACTACAATGCTCTCATAATAACTCTCAATAATCCTTCTTAGGTCGTGGATGCACCTCCCAAGAGGTATGTCTGATATGAAGATGCACCAGAGCCACTACAGTGTCTCTTCACAGCTCACTACTATCACTGTCACTCAGTCTTCTTTTCAGTCTTCAATAGCTGCTTCTTCCATTTATTGTAGCTTTTTGAACTTAGATTCATCCTTTCCAAAAGTTAGAAAACTTTCCCAAAGTCACACATACATTCTACAGAACACTTACAGAAGGTCTACAGAACAGTACAGTACAGTATCAGAGCAGATACAGAACAGTTACAGAGTAGAGACAGAGCAGAGATAGAGGCTCTTCAGAAGGTCTACAGAGGGTTACAGAAGGTCATCAAAACCTCATAACTTATACTCAAACCATTCCAAACTATAAAAAAATATTCAATAAGCTTTCAAAAGATCTCAATCTTCATCAATCATCAATCCATGCTTCATACAGAAGAAAATCAGAACAGAACAAAAGCTATACAGAAGGTTTACAGAACCAATCAGGACCTCAACAAAACCTATCAGAACATCACATAGCTTCATATGTCTACTAAAAATCATCATGAACATCCAAAAAATAATCAATATCATCCAAAACACTCTCAAGAATTTCCATTAACAACCATACATCACTCTAAATCCATAAAAAATCAATCATTCAAACCTCAAAAACAACAAAAATCAGTCAAAAATTCAGTCTTTTTCCACTCTCAACATATCGCTACACTTAAAAAGGAAGCGTCCTTGTGACCTAAGGAAAATAAGAATATAAGTTCACTAAAGAGCTCAATTTTATCTTCCTCAGTATCTTCAATAATCTCGCCAAACCACGATCCCAACTTATCACCTGTATTTGATAGAAAAAACTACTAAAGGAAAACTTCGTTATTCATTAACTCATTTGATAATCATTTAAAAGTCATAACAAATTTGTAAAGGATATAAGAGGTTCTTCTTCAGCTTTCCACTATAAGCATTCTATCCACCATCAATAGTTTGAAAAGAGCTCTCGAACGAATTATTCAACCAGCACGAACTCATCACATACAATTATGACAACACACACACAAAACACTAACACAACAATCTGAATGACACCTCCAAAAAGAGATATATATCATTAAGAATCATCCAAAATACATTGCAAATGCATCAATGAAGGTGATCCCTTTGAAAGGCTTGGTGGTTTAGAATTCGATCCATGGAGAAGGACTCATCCACAAATGTCTTGGGAGGATTTTGAAAAAACTGCAGGCAGCACATCCTTTCTAGCAAAACAAGGTATCTGCTAGGTAGACATAGGGCATGAAAATAGAGGACATCCAACTGTTGGGAATCAATGTTCACATTGAGATTCATACAAAGCTTTGGAATGGCCTTTTGATCATTATGGGAATGCCTATGCATATATGCTAGATACCAAGAAAAATGAGCTGTCAATCTCACTGAAGGATCTAGAGATTGTGAATATTGGTGAGCAAAATGAAGGTAATTCTAGTATGCTTGACTGGCAGTAGTCCAGTCCCCTGGAATTATTGGCCAGCTTATTTGGGGTCTTGTAAGAGAATCAGTCGAGCTCCATCCTCTTCTTCTTGGAATCTGCTGTTCAAATCCTTCATATTCACTAACCAACTGAGGGGGTTGAGAAATAGAAGTGGCAGGAGATGGAAGTGGAATAAGTAAAAGAGGATGAAGAGATGGATAGGCAAAATCATAAAAGGAGAAATATGATAAAGAAGGAGTGGTTGAAAATTTAAGCGAATCAGTTAGGAAAGGTGTTAATTGATAAACATGAAAAATAGAAGGTATATGAATAGATAGCGAAGGGCATGGTAGAGAAGGGGAAAAAACTCTATCTTCGATGAAGGAACAATAGGTAAATATGGAAATTTGAGGAAAACATTGAGGTTGGAAAAGAAGAGGTAAGATTGCTGCTGAATTGGTTTTATAAAGGGAAAAATAGGTTATCATAGCGATGAGCCATTTGTTGATAGTACAATAGGCTAGGAACAGAGGGACTTAAAACATATATTCTCTAATAGGCATAAAAAAAGGTTGAATCAAATGGATGGTTTTTGGAAAGATAAGCTAAGAGATCCACCCTCACTTGGTTAGTGCTCTGCACATAAGTAGAAGCTGTATTCTAACGTTGATTCAGGATCACAGAATCAATCATTGAGTGCCATGAATTGTCAAGGAAAGTAGCCACTTTTGAGAAATAACATTGGAACATGTCTTCTATCCGCAACTCCAAATAGTTGACATATAAAATAGCTTGCAAAACCACGTCCCCCACATACCAGACCATATCTATTTCATCTAAAATCAACAGATCACCTCGTAGATACATGTAAGATAGCAACATAGTATCCGTCATCACAGAAACTTCAAACACCATACAAACCACTTCTGTCAGCAGCTCAAGAGATCAAGCCCCACTCCAACCATCCTCTAGAAGAGGAAGATCCATCGTTGAAAGCTTCATATAGAAGGCCAACTTCTGCAACTGATAGTGGACAAAGAAAGAATGGTCCAGAGGAACATACTCCTGAAAGTGATCCAATGTAGACCATAAAAAATCCATCCTGGACTGCAATCTTTCCACTTTATCTTGGAACAAGGGACACAATGTGGCCTGTCTCTAGAGAACTGCCAAGTCCTGCTTAGAGATAGAAGGAATAATAGGAACATTGGGGCTTGGAGGAACAGACCTTGACTACGTCAGTTGGTCTTGCAACTGCTTGATCTGGGAAGCTTGTGATTCCATTGTGTTATGAGCAGTCTGTAAGGCTGATAGTTTTGCATCTAAAAGAGTTTGAAACTCTTGAGCTTCTTTGGACATCCTCTCTTTCTCCTCTGAGACTTTAGTAACCTGGACATCCTGGACTGCAATCTTTCCACTTTATCTTGGAACAAGGGACACAATGTGGCCTGTCTCTAGAGAACTACCAAGTCTTGCTTAGAGATAGAAGGAATAATAGGAACATTGGGGCTTGGAGGAACAGACCGTGACTACGTCAGTGGGTCTTGCAACTGCTTGATCTGGGAAGCTTGTGATTCCATTGTGTTATGAGCAGTCTGTAAGGCTAATAGTTTTGCATCTAAAAGAGTTTGAAACTCTTGAGCTTCTTTGGACATCCTCTCTTTCTCCTCTGAGACTTTAGTAACCTCTGATTGAGCTTTTGTTAATTGAATCTTCAAAGAAGATATTTCTTCTCTCTGGGTCTCAATCATTTGGGTCTGCTGCTCCATCTTCTTAAACAAATATGCAAGTGTGTCTTTAGCAGAAGCTAACTCTGAGGTTGCCTTATGCAACTAGTCTTTGGACTGCATCAATTCTTCATAGAAAGAAACATACAACTGTTGAACACAGGCTGTCACTGAAAGTTCAATAGAACTCTGGGTGTCATTACAAAGGAATGGAATAGCATCTCCTAATACTAAATTGTTCAGTGAAGGGACTGATATGTCCAAAGAACCCTCTCTATGTGCCCTGAACAAATTGTTACATGTGAGGTAAGTAGGGAGGTCATTGCCAGAAGTAGCAGGAATTGTGGCTGAAGGAATAATTGAGGGAGTTTTATTAGCCACACACTTCAAGCGCTTCCGCTGAATGACCAATGGAGGAGGGGAATCAAGATCCTCTATGTCAATAAGTTCTGACTCTTCTGAAGGTGGAGGGGGAGATACTGGATCTACTGGAGGAGGTGGTAGCACACCCTTCTTAAGGCCTGAGTATGTCAAGAAAGCATACAAGTAGGAACCATGAGTGACATTTGTGACATTTCCTCTGGTTACTTTGACAAAATGTTGGTCCATCTTTGTAAGCAGATAAGTACTCCAATCAATAGCCACCCCTTTTAACACCATCCTGGAAGCTGTGAAGAGTTCTTTGGACAAGTAATGAGATGGTGTTTTGATAGGCATAAACTTGTCTTGGAGGAACTGGCAGACTAACTTCCAAAGAGGATCAGTGATCATGGAAAAAGATACTCATGAAGTGTTTATCACTTGCTTGACATCCAGAATCTCCTTGGTCTGCTTCTGCAACACAGCTTGAAAATCTCATCGTTGGAGAATAATTTTCTAGCTGTAACAAAGGGCTTTCCTTTGTAGGGAAGAGACAAAGCCTTCCCTAACCCTCGGGGTGTCAATACCATGGAAGCAGCATGAACCAGGCCCGACTTCTTGCTGTATGATACAAGAAACTCATCACACATGGATGGATCATCTGGAATCAATGGGAATGAAACAATCACAAAAGTCGCAAGTCTTGCTTTCGCTATAGGCTCAAAAGCCAGTAGAGAAGAATAATCCCTACTACTGATCAGCGAGACATACTGGATAGAAGGAGGAGCGTGAGGCGCCATTCAGATGGAAAACACACACACCACAACACAGACAATCACAAAGAATGCCTGCAAAACAACCAAAGAGCTATCAAAAGAAATTAATCAAAAGAAGTACACACACACAAACGTAACTAACCAATTTACCACCCCAAACAACCCACATCCTAGGAAAAATTCGGCATGACCTCTACACATATGCGATTGAAAACTTCATACGATGCAACAAACATGCACCTAAAACCCCGTATCAGGCAAGAAAAGAAAAAAAAACTACAAACCGTACCCATAATCATAACACATAAACAAACCATAATACCATAAAAATCTAAATCAAGACCTGACCATAACTTTGACCAAAGAAAATTCTTCATCTGCACTTTCATAACCCGCTTCATTTTCTTTCTCATCATTTTCATCCTCTTCCTCTGAAGGCTTTGTTTCTGCTTCTATAGAGGCTCTGTAAGAGAAGAATAGATATTCTACCTCTGCATCTGCTTTTACTTCTGTCACAGCTTCTGACTCTGCTTCTGGCTCTAGCTCTGTGTCTGTTACTGTCTCTGTGATTACCTCTATATCTGCTCTATCTCTGTTGCCTCTACTCTGTATCTGTACTATCTATGTTCTGTCTCTGTATCTGTTCTGTCTCTGTTCTGTCTCTGCGACTGTCATGTAATAGGGAGAACAATACATCCATGCTTCTATTTCACTGTCAGAGGTGATTTCAGAAGTTAATTCTAGTTGAGGCAAGATGTATTTTCCCATGGACAAGGATTTTGCTTCTCTCGGTAGTTGGCTTACAGTGCCCACTGTTAGGGACCGTGCCTCTATTTTCTTAGGAAAGATCTGCCTAACAGCCTCTTCGTCTCCTGATGTACCATTTGTTACCTCGTTGGAGAAGTTAGTTATGATTTCGACGGATGTGGATCCATTGCCTTTTTGCGATCCATACAACTTCAACACCACTTTGTTGGATCCTCTGCCTAGGGTTAGGGTTCCTTTGAACTAGTCCATCTTGGCTCTTGTTTCAAAAAGCCAAGGTCTTCCCAACAGCAAAGAGTATGAGGTCCCATAAGAATTTGGTTTGACCACTGGATATGTCAACCAATAGTCTTTTCCTGCAAGGATTGTTTTGACGTATGGAAGGATGCCCAACGGTTTAATTCTGCTTTGGTCTGCCAATCTGATAAGCCACTGTGTAGGTTGAATTCCTTGCAACCCCAAGTCCTTCATTGTCACATCCGTCATTATATTTATTGATGAGCCTCCATCAATCAATGCATCTAAAATGAAGCATCCTTCTATCCATACACTAATTTTTGGGGTTCCAAGATCTAGGAAGGCGTTAGCTACATCGACTTCCTTTACAGTCTCTTCGGCCTTATTGGTCTTAGTCTTGCTGTTGAAGGAGCGATCCTTAGTCCACGTCTTCTTGTTAAGATACTTTTAAATTTATTTTGGTAGCTGGGAGACAACATCAACAACTGTCGGAATGTTAGGTTTGGTTTAAAGATACCTATTTAGGTCTTTGACCAAGTCATAATCTTTGATAGGATCCACAGGCTTCTCTAGTCGGTTGGAGAATGGGGCTACACCCATTTTCATCTTTCCTTTTTCTTCTAATAATTGCAGCATTGGCACTTCCTCTGTTTTTGAAAGTGCTTCTGTATCATCTATCTCCTGGGCCTCTGGTCCTGTTTCTGGGACTGTCTCTGTAACTCTCTGTGGCACTGCAGCGCTCTGTACTGCACTGTTCTATCATGTACTGCTCTGTCCCTCTGTTGGCGGGTTGAACTTCACAGTCTTGGCAGGAGAGTTATTTTCATTCTGAACAACTAGTTCCCTCTTCTTGGCATGCGTAATAGCGGCAACTTCCAATTCTACCAAATTGGAGGCAGGCTCTTGTACCTTCTATTGGCTATCAGTGGAATTGGCCTTTACAGGGATTGGACTTGGATAGTCCTTTGTAGTGTGGCCTTCTCCTTTGCATCGGCTGTATAAGGGCTTGTAATCCATAGATCGTTTAGGGTTTGGACAATTCGAGGAGATATGTCCCTTTTCTCCTCACCTGCAACATTCCACCTCTGATCTCTGGTCGTCCTCTGTAACTTTGAGAGGGAAACCTCCTAGGACCGAAATTAGGACCGAATTCCCTAGGCTTTGGTCTAATATCCTGTGTTGTCATTTTGGATTCTAGCAAGTTGAATCTTGCATTTTCATTCTTCTGTCTTCGTTCATGCGTCTCTTTCAGAGAGCAAATATCCTCTGTATGGTTCTTCTGCAAACAATAGGAACAGAATGCTCCAGGAATGGTTGGTTTTCGGATACATTCAGTGGCTAAATGTCTCGCTTGATGACACTTTCTGCACCATGTATTAGAGTGCATCACATCTCTTCCAGCTCCAGCAGGAGTGGATATATTGGCGGTATTCACCTTCAGCGTCTATAGCTACTCTGTAATCACATCTAGAAGCTCTTTCTTGATACTTGCAACTGAGTTGGATAAGTAGTCCTTCAGATTTTCACCTCCTAAAGTGCTTGTAGTAGGGCTTTGGGAAGCTTCTGTAATTATTGCATACACTGGTTGGATCAATCCAGAAGGTCCTCTGTTTTGGCTCTGATTCAGAGCTCCTGCTGAGACTTGGGGTTGTTGATTCCAGTTGGTAGGATTTCACTATTGTTGAGTCGCCATTGGACGAGCTGTTTGAGGCCATGTTGTTGTGGTTGAATCATCATTTTAGGCACTGTCGATTGTGGTGACCACAGTGCATTAGGTGCATTATACTACAGCACTGTTTGCATTTGGGGATAGGAGTAGAGAACTGTCCTTGGGATTGAATTTGGGGGGTATACCATTCCTGGCATGGGAGGAGGTAAAACTCCTCTTCTTGGGGTCATTGACAGCCTTGCTTCAACTTCATCATACAATCTTGTATCTTCCACTGCAGCTTGCAGATTGGCTGGTCTTCTCAATTCCACGAACTTGCAAACTTTTGGTTGTAGGCCTCTGAGAAACACTCCTTTTTGGATACCTTCGTCCAAATGATGGTTAGTCCATCTCTTCAAGATGGATTCCATTCGTGAGACATAAGCTTCTACTCTTTCTTCAGAGGACTGACTTGGGTTCATTAACTCCTCTTGCATCCGCTCTTCGAAACCTTCACGCCCGAATTTAGTGAGGAAGGCCAACTTCAGGTCGTCCTGTGTGCCAAAAGTTCTTGCTACTTGTCTCTCATACCATTGAAACGCTGTGCCCTTGAAAGTGGCGGGGAATATTGCTAACCAATGCTCAGGGGTTCTAGCATTGTTAGCCACACATGCTACCATAAATTCTACTACATGAAGATCAGGGTCTTCATTATACTCTCCCTTAAAAATTGGCAATGGGATTACATTTGCTGGCCTGTCATCAATATTTCTAGGAAGAATTTGATTAGGAAGGGGACCTTGAGTCGCCGTGGGGACTTCTGTAAAGAGTGCTTTTAGGGTGTCAAAGGAGGCTTCTGCTGCGAGCTCGTTCTTAGCTTTGATTTTTTCCTTCTCTCTTCTTACGTACCTCTGGACTCGTTCTAAAGCTTGCCTCTTGATTGCATCATTCATCAGGGGTTGGCTCCAACCAATTGGTTTGTACTCAACAGGATAGTATCAGAGAGGGCTTCAGTCTCTGGGGGATTCTCTGGCCAACATCTCTTCTACTTCCCTCTTTTTAACATCTCTAAATTCGGCTTTCAAACCACTACACAGAAGGGGAGATATTCCATTCTGAAAGTATCAAAACTCATTCTTCTTAGGATTGTTGTTGTGTCATTATAATAATGCTAGCTTCTGAGGGTTTCAACAGTGTATGTTGTGAAAAACACTCTGTCTACCAACTTCCAGTGGGTTGCTAATTGGACAAACAGAAGATTGTCAGTGCACCAAGCATCCCATGTATCTTGCTGTTGAGCATCCATGAACGAATTCCAACTCTTTTCCTTCTTGTTTTCGTGAACCTCCACAGACCACAACTCCTGAAGCTTCTTCACGATCTCCCACTTGATAATGTCTGGAAACTTCTCAATGAATGCCAAATCTTCCATGGATGGTCATTCTCTCTGTTTCTGCTCTTCAGTTTGTTCCCAAACAATTTTCCACCAAGATGCAAGTTTCTACTGCTTCAACAGGAAGAGGAAGCAGTCCACCACATAGAGGATGCATCATGATGGTAATATGTTTCCGCTAGTGTGGGATGAATTTCTTGTGGAAAGTGGCTTTGATAATGAGAATATCCAACTCTTCAGTGGAAGAAGGAACTTTGCAAACATCCACTGAATTCTCCTCTTCTTGGCAATGCCATTTCCTTCATTTTCAGTCTCTTCTGATGCTTGTTGATGGCAAGTTTCCCCGACTGCGCACCAAAAACATGGAGCCCCAAGAGGAACACCAAGGAAAAAGGGATTCTACTGCAAGAAAATCTATCTCGTAACATCAACAAGATTTTATTTCATTCTTTTGATAATCAAAACAAAGAAAAGAGCAAATCTTCACGCAACATCATAGTAAATATCTCCCACGGATTTGATAGAATCAACCATAATATTCAACATCTTCATAGAATCCATCAATAGAACAAAGAACATAGAGGAATACACCATCTTTGAATGGAAATAAATCACATATTATTCATCCTCAATGTCTTCATAGTTTTCTCTCTCAATCTCTCATATACAATTACACTGTTTTGATAGAATTGACTATCTCTGGCTCTCTCTCTCTCTCTCTCTCCAATAGGACATCGTCTCCTTACTACAATGCTCTCATAATAACTCTCAATAATCCTTCTTAGGTCATGGATGCACCTCCCAAGAGGTATGTCTAATATGAAGAGGCACCAGAGCCACTACAGTGTCTCTTCATAGCTCACTACTGTCACTGTCACTCAGTCTTCTTTTCAGACTTTAGCAGCTGCTTCTTCCATTTGTTGTAGCTCTTTTGAACTTAGATTCATCCTTTCCAAAAGTTAGAAAACTTTCCCAAAGTCACACATACATTCTACAGAACACTTACAGAAGGTCTACAGAACAATATAGTACAGTATCAGAGCAGATACAGAACAGTTACAGAGCAGAGACAGAGGCTCTTTAGAAGGTCTACAGAGGGTTACAGAAGGTCATTAGAACCTCATAACTCATACTCAAACCATTCCAAACTATCAAAAACTATTCAATAAGCTTTCAAAAGATCTCAATCTTCATCAATCAATCCATGCTTCATATAGAAGAAAATAAGAACAAAATAGAAGCTATACAAAAGGTTTACAGAACCAATCAAAACCTCAACAGAACCTATCAGAACATCACAGAGCTTCATATCTCTACTAAAAATCATCATGAACTTCCAAAACATAATCAATATCATCCAAAACACTCTCAAACACTTCCATTAACAACCATACATTACTCTAAATCCATAAAAAATCAATCATTCAGACCTCAAAAACAACAAAAATCAGTAAAAAATTCAGTCTTTTTCCACTCTCAACATGGATAGTCACTTGGGAGTTAAGTGCACTTAGGTGATGACACTGTCGGGATAGGTGAGCTCTCGAGAAGGCTTTTTCTACAAGTAGCAGGAGATTCTCACATGCAACCAATGGCACCAATGAAGCCTTTGTAGCCAGTTGCCATGTATGTTAGGTCCAAGATGCCAAGGTCTATGCCGGGTGCCACCTTAGTCATGAGCATTGGAGTGACGCCTACTCGGACGACACAACATGCGATGTTCACCCATATATTTGTAAATTTTTATCTTCACACTACAAAAAATGGAGCCCTCTCTTTGACATCATCGATGATGTCATTGAAAATGCTAAAAGTAAGTGTTCTCTCTTTATAATCGATGATATCATCAAAAATACTAAAAAGCAACTGTTCTCTCTTCCCTCCCCCTACCCCTCCCCGATTACTATATAGGTAGGGGTAGAGCATCATGTCAGAGAACAACCCATGGAGAAGTCTATCTGCTATTGATGCGATGAAGCTGTTCTTGAGATACCATCTTCTTCATGGACTGTTCATGTAGGGTTTCAAGAGAGAGAAAGGATGAAAAATAGGCAACTCCCTAGACCAAAGTATCCTCCAAAAGCAAGTGATTCATACCAGAGATTGATTAGAATGGGCAAGAGGAAGAAGATTAGCACCTCAGCAAGGTTTCCCAGGGCTGAAAATCAGTGTAAAATGCGCCAGCAAATTGGTGTCCATGTGGCATTAATCTCCAGCAACAATGGTAATCATTGTGACCTCTGAAGTAAGGGGAATCAAGAAAGAACCATGGTTGATGCTCTTGATGCCTAAGAAGAAAGATCTTGAAGGAATTCCACCATGAAAGCTGAATAAACTTGCAGGAAGCTCCAAGAAAGGGAAAGAGAATCCCTCTCTTTTCAAAGTAACCACAATTTAACCCTAAACTAAGCCCGGTTAACTCTCCTTTACCCTAGCTACCTCCAGTTTTGTATGAAATTTGATGACGACCTATCACTTGAGCCATCCTCCACCATATTTGACCTTGGAGAACTCCACATGTAGCCTCTTACTAACTCTAGATGGTCTGCAACACT
This sequence comes from Lygodium microphyllum, assembly GCF_053477565.2. Taxonomy (NCBI): domain Eukaryota; kingdom Viridiplantae; phylum Streptophyta; class Polypodiopsida; order Schizaeales; family Lygodiaceae; genus Lygodium; species Lygodium microphyllum. The sequence continues at coordinate 25,489,585 of NC_141148.1, forward strand.
CCACTAGTCACTGTCTTGTCCAATACTTGTTTGAAATTGATTTTGATGGAGGAAAATAGGACTGAAAATAGAAGGAAAAAAATGGATCAAAGACTAATGCTCTGATACCAGTTGTCAGAGAGAGAACTAGAGAGAGAGAAAGAGGAGAGAGAAAACTGCAAAAGAGAGAGAAAGACTGTAAGAAGAGAGAGAAAGAGAGTGACGAGGAGAAAGAAAGATAGGAAAGAGAAAAAAGCCATAGAAGCTATGAGCAAGATGGGAGAGGATAGTAATTGTATTAATGTGTCAAAAGATATGAAAAATTACATGTCCTCTCCTTTTATACTAATGTTAGTGTGACATGGCATAACATCAATATTATTTTTACACTGAATCCTTATTCCCAGCTTCTTACACACAATACTACCTTTGAACTTCTCCTATATTAATAGCTTTGGATCTTTATCAAAACACACACACACACACACACACACACACACACACACACACACACACACACACACACACACACACACACACTCTGTGTGTGTGTGTGTGTGTGTGTGGCTTCAAAAAATTCTTTTTTCTCTTACAATACTACATTTGGGCCTTTCCTATACATTAATAACTTTGGATCTTTATCAATACGCACATATAAAAACACACACACACACACACACACACACACACACACACACACACACACACACACACACACACACACACACACACACACACACACACACACACACGCATACATACACACTCTTAAAACAATTATAGCAACTCTCTCCTATAGTAATATAATACTACCTTTAGGCTTCTCTTACATTAATAACTTTGGACCTTTATCAAAACATACATACACATTCTCTCTCTCTCTCTCTCTCTCTCCAACTTAGATCAAATTCCTCTATTAAATTTTTTTAAGCACAAGTACAATTAGACTAAAAAGGCACATTTTGATTATAATTTCAATAGTATAAAACTTTTTTTAAAATCTTTGATAAAGTCTTTATTTTTCTAAATACACAATGCAAAAGACAATAGCCATTGTCCATTATGTTAATTATTAGTTCTCTATGTTGGGAGAAAAAAAAATTCCAAAAGAGAAGACTATTTTTTGTTCATAAGGTCTAAAATTTTCAATATAGTTCATTTAAAAAGTCTCAATTTACTATGTCTCACATTAAAACATATCATAAATATACACATAATTTGATCTTCCTAGCTAGTAATTATTTTTTATCTCTTCTCTCTCATCAAACATTATTTTAAAACTTTCTTCTACTTTTCTCTCTCATTAAAAATTATATATATATATATATATATATATATATATATATCCTAGCTAGTAATTATTTTTTATCTCTTCTCTCTCATCAAACATTATTTTAAAACTTTTTTCTCCTTTTCTCTCTCATTAAAAATTATATATATATATATATATATATATATACTTCTCTCTTAGCTCTATTGAGTCCTAATGACTCTAGCGAGAGAGAGAGAGAGAGAGAGAGAGAGAGAGAGAGAGAGAGAGAGAGAGAGAGAGATAATGAGAAATGAAGATAAGGACCATACACAAACACATACACATACACATAGAGAGAGACATGCACATACACACATGCACTACTTAATTTGTTTCTTAGTTGATAACTGAATTACTAATCATTTTTAGTTAATTACTAAATAGAAATATAAAGAGAGCGGAGAGAGAGACAAAGATGAGAGAGAGAGAGAGAGAGAGACTGTGTGTGTGTGTAACTTGCTTTGAATTTTTTTTTTTTGGTCAAGAAGGGAGTTGCTAGCAACTTATCTAGAAGAGGATTGCTTGCAACCCCTTTTTGAGATGAATTTTTTTTTCACAAGTCTCCTCCATCATTTCTTTGAGGGGACTTGTGTAAATTTTTTCCGCCGAACAAGGGTTTGCCGGCAACCCCTTCTTGGCGAATTTTTTTTTCCACAAGTCTTCTTAATTTTTTTTTCACTAAACATGGAGCTATCCTAGCCAATTTTTTTTTCATAAGTCCCTTTAGAGAGATGGAGGCAACTTCTGAATTTTTTTCATTGAGAAGGGGTTGCTGGCAACCCCTATTTGGCGACAAAAAATTTCATGTCCCCTTAGAGTGATGATGTAGGGGAGTTGTGATTCAAAGCTTTCTCTTTCTCTCTCTCTCTCTCTCTCTCTCTCTCTCATTGAGAAAGGGTTGCTAGCAGCCCCTGTTTGGAAAAAAAAATTTCACATCCCCTTAGAGAGATGATGATAAAGTCACATAATCTCTCTCTCTCTATCTCTCTCTGTCTCTCTGTCTCTCTGTCTCTCTCTCTCTCTCTCTCTCAATGAGAAGACTACTACAACATTCAAGTGGACAAAGATTTGTTCTTCTAGCTCACATAGGAGATACAGAGAATTTCAAACCAGATGATGATATTGAGTCATATCAGAAGTCATGCAAGTTAGTAGCATGGACACTTCTCTACTAGTATAACTTGGTACCCTTCTATAGAAGTATATTTACAATGGTATCTTGTCGATGTGTTCTCTATATGTAATACAACTATGAATGGTAGGTTCATATATAGGAAATTGGAGAAGGGGATGTTGCAAACTTTGCCAAGGAAATACAGGGATTAGGTGCACTTGAAGGAGGTGTAGCTCATATATAAGGATCACAAGATTGAGTAGTAGTGGAACAAGGAGGTGTACTGGAGATGTCATATCTTCCTCGACTACATAAAGGTAAAATTAACTCCAATGACAAGGCATTATATGAAAAATACTTGAAGAAAAAAGGTGCAAGAGACATAAGGATCTAGATTCTTGGTAAGTAATTCCACATATGTCCTTTAGAATCTGTCACACTTTTATGTCTTCTTCAAAAGAGAATATGGTTGATCATAGGAAAGTGATACCTGCAATTCATTTGTTATCGTAACTCATTCTTTCGTAAGGAGTCAGAGTGAAGCCACAATTTCTAAAATGTTTTGATGATATTGATTGGCCACACTTTAGTCCTACAATGATACTATTTGTGGATGATAGCATAAAGAAGATGCAATGTACCCCACCTAACTCCTTTACATATCCATTTACATTTCAAGAAATCCCATGCATACCATCCTCTTCAAATAAATGCTTCCCTATTTAACTAAGGAAAATCCCTTGAATACCATCCTCTTGAAATACATGCTTCCATATTTGAGTGAGCTAGTAAGTTTTCATGGGGGAGTCTAAGAGTTTGTTAGAGATCACCCATTTCACCCTCTGCAATGGAGCTAGATTGGTATTTAATGTTTGTAAAAAATATATTCATTTGCTTTGCATATAGTATTTCATTAACTTACAAATGCATTTGTGGATATAGAATTTTTTTGTAGTTTTTGTAATAAGTTCACGTAGTATAATGCAAAATATATTAGTATATTAAAATATTTAATTTTTGAAGTTTGGAGTTCAAAATGAAGAATTCTTGAAAGGAATAATGGCTACAAGTAATGAAGTATATTCATTTGCTTTGCATATAGTAGTTCACTAACTTGTAAATGCATTTGTGGATTTAGAAAATTTTTAAAAGTTTTTGTAGTAAGTTCATACAGTATAATGTGAAATATATTAGTATATTAAAATATTTGATTGTTGAAGTTTAGAGTTTAAAGCAAAGAATTCTTGAAAGGAATAACAACTACAAGTAATGAAGTAATACAGAGCTATATTTTACAAAGATTGTGAAGCAATTACTTGTAAGGGTCTATTGTAAACGAATGCATAACTTCAATCTATATGTAAGCCTAATCAAATGAGGAAGAGAGAGAGCAATGTGCAAGTATAAATGGATGTGTCTATAGTTTTCTCGTGTATGCATAACTAAGTACTAACACATCAATATGTAATTATAAAATATGTGCAAAGAAGAGAGGGGGGATGTGAATGTATATGTAGTGTGATATCTTACATGCATGCATAATTAAACTATTAACATTGTGATAATATTATCAAAGATAATCACAGAAGATTAATCTAGTGATATAAATAAGTTGAGAGAGAACTATTAATTTATTGAGAGAGAGAGAGAGAGAGAGAGAGAGAGAGAGAGAGAGAGAGAGAGAGAGAGAGAGAGAGAGAGAGAGAGAGAGAGAGAGAGAGAGAGAGAGAGAGAGAGAGATGTGTAAGTGTATTTGATTTTGGTTATGTGTGCACAATAGAAGTACTAATACATCATGATGTAATTATAACCTATATACAAATGATTGAGAGAGGGGAGATGTGAATGTATACAGAGTGTGATATGGCTTGTATATGTGTAATTCAACCACTAACATTGTGATAATATTATAAAAAATAATCACACAAGCTTAATGTAGTGATGTAAAGCAATTAAGGGGAGAGAACTAATAATGTGTTGTTAGAGAGAGAGAGGTTGTTATTGAGGGGGAGGAGGAGAGGGAGATGCATGTTGTGGGTCTCCAAGATGAGAGAGAGAGAGAGAGAGAGAGAGAGAGAGAGAGAGAGAGAGAGAGAGAGAGATGTGTAAGTGTATTTGGTTTTGCTTATGTGTGCACAATAGAAGTACTAATACATCATGATGTAATTATAACATATATACAAATAACTGATAGAGGGGAGAAGTGAATGTATACGGAGTGTGATATTGCTTGTATATGTGTAATTCAACCACTAACATTGTGATAATATTATAAAAAATAATCACACAAGCTTAATGTAGTGATGTAAAGCAATTAAGGAGAGAGAACTAATAATGTGTTGTTAGAGAGAGAGGGTGTTATTGAGGGGGAGGAGGAGAGGGAGATGCATGTTGTGGGTCTCCAAGATGAGAGAGAGAGAGAGAGAGAGAGAGAGAGAGAGAGAGAATCAATCAATTGTGGTTCTGATGAGGAGAAGGAGAGTAAGATGTGGTGGTGTAGTGGCAGTAGTAGTGGCAATGTTATTGAAGAGGAGTGAGATGTCAGTCCCCAACATATGAGGAGAGAGAGAAGAGAATTGGTTGTGGCTTTAATGAGGAGGGGGAGAGTAAGATGTGGTGGTGGTGGCGACGGCGGCGGGGCTAGTTGGTGGTGGTGGTGGCGGTGGCGGTGCTAGTGGTAGTGGTGCTAGTGGTGGTGGTGGTGGTGGCAACAATGGAGGAGTAGCACTGGTGCTTAATATATGCCCAAAAGAAAAAGAAGACTATAATGTGTCCACCTGTTCACTTGCAGGACACGTCTTAGTAGCCCATTGGGAAGAGAGTCTAGAAAGCGCCGCCCGGTAAATGTCACGGGGTTTGCGATCTAGGTTCTCCCGAGTCTGCCACAAAGCGGAAGCATTCCAGCCATTCCCACTTAGGACTGACCTGAATCAGGCTTTTCCTAATTTTCAAATTCCTAGAATGGCAGCTAGCGTCGAACCCCAGGCAAACTACTTTACGCAGAAATGTCAGGGTCGAAGCGGATTCATGCTGCACTTGGTTCAAGGAGAATGGGAAACGAGAGGGATGCGAAGCTTGACCTCTCTACCCATAAGGCATAGTCTCATTCCGTTCCCCTAAAACAACATAAATCAGGATTCTAGTAACCTAGACTCTAGGTCAACATTCCTTGCTGTTCATTTCCTTCGAGAAAAGTTCTCGGCCAACCGGGACCACCCATCCGTAGGACGGACCCATGGCCACGTCCACCGCACTTTCCTCGAGGTTGCTTTGGTTGTCTAATTACTTGTGAGAAATGCGTGATCTAGAGCATGGCAAAGGCGGAAGCTATGGAGGATGGAAGATGAAGCTACTACTCATGTTGACATTGACAAAGAAGACAACTGTTACACAAGTGAATTAGGTTTCAAGATTGAGACTTGAACTCATAAACACGATCTTGTGTAGGACTGACAATGACACAGGGACTTGACACAAAGAGACAAGTACTATTGCATTATCATCATATGAAAGTGATAGTCAAGTACATCATTATATAGGATTGCTTGGTAGCACATTTCATCACTGTGCCTATGGGATCTGTCTCTCTTCCTAGAATGAACTGCATCTTCCTAGCCTAGTTGTTCCATACAAAGGGGCATACATAGGGTGTGATTGGCAGATTCTCAACACCCCTCCTCAATCACAACTTGAAAGTACAAAGTGTGTAGAGGCTTTAGTGAGAGCTGCACCTGCAAAGTGTGGGCATACCACAAACATGGCAAAACACCAGAGGCTGTCGCAGAAAAGGCTAAGTGTGGGTACCATAAACATGGTGAACATCGAGAGGCTATAACAGGGGCCTCACAAAGTGTACAGAGATTGTAGTACAAGGCTACATGAGGAGTTTTTTTTTCAAGCTTATGAAAGGAACATTAAGGTAGGTACAATGCTTTTAAAACAGAAAATGAGAGACAAGGACCGATAGGCCCTTGTGGTATTTTTCAGCATATGATTTCTCTTTGTCAGCATGGAAAATCTTCTTGTCTTTCATCTTTGGTTCTTCAGCTTTGAATGATGTGGTCTTTTGGTCTTCATGGCTGATCTTCTTATTGTCCTTCTTCCTTTGCTCTTTGATCTTATGGTCTTCTTGGTCTGTTTGGTCTTCTTCGACTTTGCTTGCAACTTTAGTCTTCATGTCCATGTCTTTGTCCCCCTCAAGCAAAGACATCTCATTCTTCATGATGGCCAAGGTAACTGGAGTGTCTTCAAAAATTTTAGATGGAATCATTGATTGCACTTTAGTATGAGCAACTCCATGTCTCTCTGCAAGTAGATCACAAAAATCTTCTATGTAGTGTAGATAAGTCATGTTACTTTTCATAAAGTGTATCCACATATAAATCTTCTTGGTTATCATAGATATGACCAAGAATCTGCTTCAATTCTGTGAGTAAGTGGCAACCAAATTGATCTTCAATGTGTCAAAAAACAAAAGTGAAGATAGTGTTAAATCAACACTCTTAAGTATCAAGGGATACTAGAGTTGAAGATGGTGATTTTTGATGCTGATCCTTTGCTTGATGAACCCGTTGTTTGAGTCCCCTCCTTGATGTGTGGCACTGACTTGGTTAACTTGAGAAACTTAGAACTTGAAGTGAAGTTGAAGTTTTGGAGCTCAAGTCTATGAGAGGTCTTCAAATCTTCAATGGGTCTTTAAGTGCTTTAGAGATCTCCCCTCCTTGATTTGATGGACAAATGTTGTTGGAGACTAATCAAATCAGTGAATCAAAGTGGCAGAGGCTTGGGTTGAGTGTCAGGAGAGAGAAAATGAAGAATTTTTGAGTTTGAAGGATTTTGGCTATGGTGGATTTTAGGGTTTCTGAGATAGGAACCTGGTTTTTCTAACATTGCAGGAGCTATGGTGGACCATTTTCAAAACGTTTTTTATGGAAATGTAGCTTATGTGATGCTCTACCAAAGCCCTAATCTCCTCGTCTAGATCGCGGCCTGTACTGCACGCGCAAAGACGAATTCCGTGAACAGGCGCAGTTTTTACAGATTTCCGCGATTTCCGCAATGCTAGGCTTGATGATGAGCAATGTTGGACTGTGATGCATCAGGGAGCTTTGCCACGAGTAGAAGAATGTTTCTCCAGAAGGAATCGTGGGCTAGGGTGGCCTGTAGAGTAAGATATAGAAGCTCCAAGTGTTGTATGTCCTGTCTGGCTATGGCAGACACAGAGCAGAGATTGACAGTTTAAGCAATGCTGAGCTATGGAGTGGCCAATGTCAAGCTCTTAAGTGATAGAAAGAAGCCTTGGGAGTCAAGGAACAAATGTTTAGAAGAGAGCAGGTTCAGATATGACCTATGGAGAGAGATCCAGGAGCTTCAAGTTGACAGGGTGCTGCTGGCTATGGCTGCCATGGAAGCTTCAGTGAGGATAGAGGTAAGAAATAGAACCATGAGCTGGACTTGAGCTGACCTGAGGTTAAGAGGGACTGAGAGAGCAGATAAGGGAGTTATGCCATGCCCGACTGGGCTCTGATACCATGTGAGAAATGCGTGATCTAGAGCATGGCAAAGGCGGAAGCTATGGAGGATGGAAGATGAAGCTACTACTAATGTTGACATTGACAAAGAAGACAACTGTTACACAAGTGAATTAGGTTTCAAGCTTGAGACTTGAACTCATAAACACAATCTTGTGTAGGACTGACAATGACACAGGGACTTGACACAAAGAGACAAGTACTATTGCATTATCATCATATGAAAGTGATAGTCAAGTACATCATTATATAGGTTTACTTGGTAGCACATTTCATCACTGTGCCTATGGGATCTGTCTCTCTTCCTAGAATGAACTGCATCTTCCTAGCCTAGTTGTTCCATACAAAGGGGCATACATAGGGTGTGATTGGCAGATTCTCAACAATTACCTACCACATTTAGTTTGACACGCAAAAGCCAGCTTCCTTAATTAGCCTTTTAGTCACTGGTTCCTTCACGCAATCTTAGCACTGACATAGAAAAACAATGTCAAACAAGTTCCTTTACAACAATTGATCTTATTTATATTTGGAATACATCATATAATCCAGCCCGTAGCCTAATCCATAATCCGCCCCGAAGGCAATCCATCATCCGCCCGAAGGCAATCCAGCAATCCTCAGGTATTACTAAATCAAAGTTTCCGCCCGTAGACTAGTATGCGGGCCTCAAGATCCAATCTCGAGTCACGTTGGCCTCTTGTGCAGGACCCGGAAGGCAAGGGATTTACGGCCAGAGCCCCCCTGGCACCCAAGCATCCTCCTGCTCCAAGTAGCGCCCAACGGAGAGACCTCTCGCGACGGGTTTGGTCCACGTTCCCGGGGCGGCTAACAACCCCCTTGGTTAGGGTCAGGCAGTCAGTCAGGGGTAACTAATACTGCCTCTTCCTTCAGGCCTTCAACCTGAAGCATTAATTATTTTTCCATCTTTAGTTCTTTGAGCAAAGCAATACAAACAGTGCTCCTAACTTATACAAACACAGACAGTCCAGTGGTCGTTTATTTGGCCAACTGCTAAGGTATATTCCTTTTCTCCGAATGCATCCATCATTCGATCTGGGATCAATTTCGACTTGGCAAGAACCCTTGCAAGATCCCCAAGGGTTTGTTTGTTTACCCTTTTATCCTTGGGTTAGGGTTTATACCCTGTCAACCCAAAATTAACAACACCTTAGGTTTCTTAAAATAAGACAATAAATCCTGGCGACCTTGTCGCTCCAATTTGATTTGTCAATTACTTGCCAGACAATTCATCAAGACCCTATCTTGGAAAATCAGCCTAAGAAGGGTGATGTAGTAGGATGACTAATCCTCTTGCAATTTAGACTTGCACTAGAACTTGCCAACCTTGTTCTAAGGAGCGGCAAATCCATCTTGTGACTTAAACACAAAGCCATGCAACGTTGCAACTTGTTGCATAGGAGTCGCATCTAAACTCGTGGGATCAGTCTCCCATCAATGACGTTCCTTGGTCAAGAAGTATGTTTAGTCCAAATGTAGGGTTTGGTGTATCTTCTTACCCAACCCAATCCCTATCCTTATTAGGCCAATAACATTTGGCCCTAGGGATTCTAAACTTAATCGGAAGTTTAGTATTGGGTCGATCGATCCTTAGGGTAAAACCCTAGTTCATTATTTTATGGGCGTCAACTTAACCTAAATATTCCGTGAATGTGGGTAGGACCTTTGGGTTTGAGGGTCTCGACTTGGCGACCAAGTGCGATACTATGCAGAATTTCTAACGTGCTAAACCCTAGCTAGCACCTTGAGGTGTTCGTTGTACTAACTACTTATGCTTTTAAGAATCCCTTGAGGGTTATACCCTTACAAGTGATCTAGCCAAATCGGTCTACTTGTCTTGTGACAAGAAGTGATCTTTTCTTAAAGATGCTAACTTGTTCTAAAGGTGTAAATAGTTGCAAGACATCACATTACATGTAAATATGCGATTCATTACTTCTGTGCAATTATAAGGCTTGCAATTTCCATTTCTTTTCCTTTCTAAAATCATGATGATTGACGATTTGGGGAGTAACTTGCATAAAACCTACATAGATTTACATAAAGAGTTTTGCCTACAACCTTTTGTTTAATGCAATTGAATTTTGGGCTATGACATGCAACCTTTTCTAGATGCAACTTCGATAAATGAAGTTCATGCATGACGAATATGTGACATGCAACCTATAAGTCCATGTTTTCATTTCCATGCCATGCAATTCTTTGGACAACATCTAACTGATGTTAACGATTTTTCCTCATGCGAATCACAACAAGGAAGTTATTGCCTAAATGCAATATACGCTTGTTCTTTTTCATGCGAGGAAGACAAGGATGCATTTAAACAAATTTCCATCCTTTTAACCTATGCAATATGCAATTGGGGATTGTCACTTTGGAAATGCAAGCAACCCAATTGCACGGCATGCACTACCTCATGTAAGTTGTTCAAGGAGACAATTTCCCAAATGTATTTTAACTAGGCTATGTGAATTAGAAACATGCATAAATGCATTCTTCCCATGAAATTAAACATGCATAATGCATTTCTTTTATGCAAAATTAAGCTCATAGAACATGGGCTTGAGGGCTTGTAGGGATGTCCACGCGTATGCTTGGGTTGGAGACTTTCGCGTGTGTGCCTTGCATCTTTTGTATTGGAGCCATTGATGATGTTGTGGAATTTGGACTCCACGGTTTGTCCTTGCCTCTATGCGATTTCTGAACTTCCTCCAAGCTTTGGAAAAACAACCTCAAAATCTTCCTATTTTCCCCTCGTGCAGTAATTCCCTTTACAGATGTGGGTTTTAAGAAACGGGGAAAAGGCCGCGTGCACAAGGCCTATGGGAGCTTATCTTAAGAAGCTTCTAAGAAGCTTCTGCTTCTTACAGAATGACATGGAGGGGAGGGGTAATGATTGGAAGGGGGGGGGGGAGATGACGACGAAGGAGGTGGTTATGACGGTGAAGGCAAAGGAGATGAGGTGGCAGTAGGTTAGCGCAACAATGGCAGGTTCTGGCATGGCAGCAATCTGGCAGCTGCAGCACGACGCTTCTTCTCCCTCTTCGTGCCTCCCCCCGAAACTCCAGGGGGGAGGTTTTATAGTGTGTAAGGGGGGGGGGGGGGGGGAGATCCACACACATGGAGGCTTTCATGCCTTCCCTCCCTCATGCATCCCCACACCACACTCCTCCCTCTCTCCACTTAACTCACTCCTCCACACACTCCCTTTCCGCCTGCCATGCATCGGCTGAGGGGAGGGGTAATTAATAAAAAAATTTGCACTACTTTAATCATTTATCCATTTTTCTTTATGTAAGGGGTGTTTCTCGTGCGGCTTGCGGTCTTTAAGCCCCGGCCTTATTTGCACAATGCGGATGGGATTCATTATTGCGCGTGCGGGGTAAGGACTTTGTCACCATCATTATTCCATTGCGGGAGATGACTTTGCACAGCTTTTTCCACGGGCATGTGGTGATCAAGGTTCTTTAATATTTTGAGCAAAAATATTACAAAGACTAAGTGGACTATGTGGAATAAAACTTGAGTTTGCCAAAAAAAGCTCGCTCCAAAAGCTTTCTTCTCGCATCACTGATTACTCGGCCATGTAGTCAGAGTATGTCTTACTCTAGAAAAATCATTAATGGGATTTGGTTCCTTTCCCTTGTAGAAAATGTGCTTTGCCATACAAGTAGGTGTACAAGTTGAAGAGTACCCCTCGATACCCTAAGCTAGACTATAAGGTGAGATTGGTTGTTAAGGGCTTTAAGTAGGAGCATGGTGTTGACTTCAATGAAGTATTCTCTCCTATCATCAAGATGACTATCCTATGCTTGGTTTTGGCTTTGGCTGCACAACATGATTAGAATCTCTCTCAGATGGATGCTAAGACAACTTTCTTACATGGGGAATTGCATGATGATATTTATATGTAATAATCTAAGGGCTTTGAGAAAAAAGGCAAGAAACACCTAGTGTGCAATTTGAGAAACAACCTTTATGGCCTTATGCAGGCACCTAGGGAATGATACCACAAGTTTTATGTTTTCATGAATATAATATAACCATAGTGATATGGATCCATGTTTATATAGGAAGAAGGCTTGTGATGGCAGCCTTATGATTTTGGTACTTTATGTGGATGATATGCTAATTGTTGGAAGCACTCATGATGAGCTGGATGCTCATAAATGTTAGCTCAAGAAGAGCTTTGAGATAAAGATATGGGACATGCCTCTTCTCACATATTCTTGGGATGCATATCACATGCGATCACTCTAAGGGACTCCTTTAGTTGTCGCATAAGGAGTATATCCAAGAGGTCCTTGAGCGGTTTCATATGCATGATGTCAAGCCTATTGGCTGTCCTTTACCTTCTCATGGGAAGGTTAGGCATGCCAATTGTCCATAGTCTGATGAGTAGAAGGTTGAGATGGAAAAGATTCCTTATGCATTAGCAGTGGATAGTTTGATGTATGCCATGATAACCACTCATCGTGATATAGCATTCATAGTGGGAGTTGTGGCACACTATATGGCTATGCTTAGAAGGTGTCATTGGGATGCCATAAAGAGTATCACGAGGTACCTTAAGGGCAATGCAGATATGTGCATATGTTATGGTGGCTAGGATACAAGAGTCATAGGATACATACATTGACTTTGATTATGCAAGACATGTAGACAGTAGGAACTCCACCTTTGGCTATGTGTTCACCTTTGTTGGAGGTGCTATTTCTTGGATGTCCAAGGTGTAGAAATGCATGACCCTCTCTACTATAGAGGTAGAGTATGTTCCAACCACTAAGGCTTGTAACGAGGATCTTTGGTTAGGCCATCTTGTCGCATACCTTGATATTAGTGATGTGGTCCCTACACTGCATTCAGATTCTATGAGTGTCATTCAATTGGCTAAGAATCTGGCCTTTCATGTGAAGAAAAAGCACATTGAGATGCATTATAACTTCATCAGGGATGTGGTGGAGGACACATTTGTTGAGCTTGTCAAGATCTTTATTGATGAGAATCCTATAGATCTACTCACTAAAAGTCTCTTAGCAAAATATTATGTCTTTCTTAGGAAGATGATGGACATAAGATGAGATGATGTCTATTTCTTTTCTGGTTGTACTTTATATATATTTGTACTTTGTCACTTTTGTAAATTTTCTCCTCACTAAGGGTATATTTGCCTTTAAGTGGGAGGTTACTGGAGGTAAATTGCTCATTTATTTATTACACTGATAATACTCACACACTTGTGCACTACAAGTGATGGGCACCCACCACTATCACTTTTTTCTTTATTCTTTCAATGATATTTGAATAAGGAAAGGTGTAATGTCCCCATTACTTAGTTTATTTTAATAAACAATGTGTGTATACATTTTGTAAATTGATTTATGTTGAAAATAAAATGATAAAGATTGCACATTTCAAGATAATTGATGAGGTATTATATGCTAGTTCATGGAAGGAAGGCTTGGGAAATCCTCCTAAGATAAGCTTATTAAAACTATGTTTATAGTATAGAACAACAAAAAGAACTAGCCTAGTGGATAGTCACTTGGGAGTTAAGTGCACTTGGGTGATGACACTGCCGGGATAGGTGAGCTCTCGAGAAGCTTTTTCTACAAGCAGCGGGAGCTTCTCATGTGCACCAATGACACCAATGAAGTCTTTGTAGCTCGTTGCCAAGTATGCTAGGTCCAAGATGCCAAGGTCTATGCCTTGGTTGCCACCTTAGTCATGAGCCTTGGAGTGATGCCCACTCGGACGATGCAACATGCAGTGTTCACCCATATATTTGTAAAGTTTTATCTTCACACTACAAAAAATAGAGCCCTCTCTCTGACATCATCGATGATGTCATTGAAGATGCTAAAAGCAAATGTTCTCTCTTTATAATCGATGATATCATCAAAAACGCTAAAAAGCAACTATTCTCTCTTCCCTCCCCCCTCTCCGATTACTATATAGACAGGGGTAGAGCATCACATTAGAGAACAACCCATGGAGAAGTCTATTTGCTATTGACGGACGAAGCTATGATGCAATCAGTCAAGCCTCTCTCTCTCTCCACACCTACGTAGAAGCTCTCCTCAAATCCATCAAGTTTCTTCCATGGGTCCCAAGAGACGTCGAGATAATGAGGGAGGTCATGCTCAGAGAGCTCCCATCGTGAAGAAGTAGTCACTGCTGAGGGAACTCAACACGAAGTTGAAGCACAATAGGAAGTTACCCCCGAATCCATTCAACTCAAAGGACTGGTCAATTGTTTTTAGGAAAGAACACAGGAATTGATGAGGGGGATAGATCATATGCATCGCATACATTGACAAGTGTGTTAAAAATGTTTTATGGTTATGACTACTTTTGGATTTATGAATGATGAATTATGTCTCTTACGATTCCGTGCTTGCACAGTCGGACCAGTTATGGATTGTGGTGGTTCGAGACTTCGGGTTCTTAACCCAAAGCTACCTAACACTTTGCGAAGTGTGGAAAAACTCACATGTGGGTGGGGATCCTATGCTTGTGAGAGAGGTAGGTATTTTTGCTTTTTGATCACTCGAGCACTTGAGAGGGCAAAAGGGCCGAGTGTTAAGTGCCCCTGTTATGTAGGACGGCTCCTGAGGTGGCTTAGGGAAGCTTAGAGGGGCTTGGAATCATCATCCGTGGGATTGTATGCATGTACTCCTATATCCACAAAATCATAAGAAATTGAATCATATAGAACCTTATGTTCTTGCTCATGTTGGTCATGATCTTCCTCGTGCTAGTCTTCAAGGAGCTTTCCAACATGATCTTCCAAATCTTCATACACTACTACTTTAGACTGTTATCTTCCTTTCTATTGACCCACACCATCTTCATCCTCTTCATCTGAATATTCAATTATCAATACTTTTTTTGTATTCTATTCCCTTCATTTGTCTTTGTGATCAAAGCACATTAATTTAGCACATTTATATAATAACCCTTGAGCATGCAATTGATGCCAGGAGGCATATTCCACGGTGGATTCCGTGAGGTTTTTATTCCACGATGGATTTGGTGAGGATTTTATTCCACTATGGATTCCGTGAGGTTTTTCGGTGGATTCCGTAAAACTATATTTATTATGCCCGAAGTTGATGGGGATGCCTGTCCTTTTCGGACGTAAAACTATATTTATTATAACAAGGTGGATTTCTTATGCGAGAAGTTGATGGGGATGCCTGTCCTTTTCGGACGTCAGATTAATTTAATGTGCACGTGAGTGATTCCACAACAAGCGATTCCACAAAATACATATTAAATTAATGAACGTTTATGAGTTTAGATCACACTCATATTAAATTAAGGTTAGGACAGAGTCCTAACCTATTTAATTATTTTGTAGCTGAAGATTTCTAGGTATTCACTTTTGCGGGTTTCATCTTATTATTTTCTAACAATTGTGAATGCTTTAGTTGATTGTAGAGTAGGTAGAGGTGGCATTGGGAAGCACCATGCGATGGCATGCATTCAGATTACCTAGAAGAATTATTATTTTTTATGGGCGCACGTCTTATCACTAAAGGTGTGGCATCAATATTTATTTAGGCGCACTTATTTATTAAAGTGTTTGACAAACATTTATTATTTTGTATGCGCATAGGCGCTCGGTTTAAATATTTCCTTATTTGACATTGTATTTAAGTACAACCCGATTTTTGGATTCCCAAACATTTTACTCTTTATTTGGGCAAAAGCAAACACAAAAGCCAAAAGCATGCTAATTGTAAACCGAGCTATTTTTTAGCTTGGAGATTAATAAATCTATAAATACATGCCTTATGAAGCGCTCACACAAGGCATGGGGGGAGATTGCACCCAATTGGTCTTTTTGTCTCTTGTCATGCAAAATCTATTTTTGCCTTTATGAAGCTTTTGTAGAGTTCTTTGTTCTTGGGGACCTTCCAGCGTTCACTACGCGCACATACAACACCCGATATGTGTACCAGTGGTATTAGAGCGAAGCTGAGATCAAGGGCTTCCAATCGCTTACCATCTCGTGTGAAGGCGAAGCTCCTGGAATGAAGAGGCTCTATAGGCAATCTCACAATGAACCGTCATTACAGTCATGTTCGTGGTGGTGAAGAACCCCTTGGTGCACTCTCAGATCGTAAAGGACTACTCCGAGGAGGTGGAGGACCACTCGGAAAACTCATTTGTGAATACGTTTTTTTGCCCTCTCTTAGACAAAAAGTTCCAACTTTTATATCAATTGTCAAGCTTATAAAGCTTAAGCTTTACAATTCTTCAATTTCGTAATTCAGTACGAACTGATCAACGTGGACATCATCCCAACATACCGCCATCATGCGCGTTGCCAAACGACTCATTAAAACTTTTCTTTACAAAGCTTAAAAATTCTAAAGCTTCAATTCAATCTATAATCTCCTATCTAGTGGGTGTTCACATTGAGTTTACCCCAAACCCGTTTCGAAACTCCAGCAAGCCTCTATTCACACCTGCAATTTGGCAGAGTTGATTCACAGCAAGCAAACTATCACACACAGTCTATACGGAAGAATTCTTCGCTTAGAAGAAGACCGTCATTAATTGCCATACTCGCGAAAAAAGCAAGATCGTAAAAGCAAAAGCCATTTTAAAAAAAAAGCAAGCCTTGTAAACCCAAATTTGAGCTCCGCTCATCCTTCTAACGAGATTTTGAGTGTATGAGATTGTTTGAGATTTCTTGCAGGATGTTCGATCAAAACATGAAAGATTTTATGGGCAAAGGTGATTTGCTAGAGCCGACTATGGAGCAAAAATTGGACCTAATCATGATGCAACTTCAAGAAGAGTGAAGAGCACGTCAAAATTTGCAAGCACAATTTGCTACGGTTCAACGATCCATTGTTGATTAAGACGGAGCGCAACCTGAAGATGTTATTCGACATTCGATTGATGCAACACTCGCTCGATGCACAGTTTCTCAAGAAAGAAGCCAAGATAAGTAAAATAATTTTCAAATTTGGTACTTTTAATGGGCAATGTGACGAAAAATTTATTATCGCTTTCATCAGTTTGTTTGATGAATATTTTTATGAAGAGCAATATGCTAAAAAAGATAAACTTAAGTGCGTGACTAACTATCTAGTAGACAGAGCATCGTTATGGTGGACGGTTGTCCGCAAGAGTGTTGATTGTCCCTCTACTTGGGAGGCCTTTCAAAAGAAATTTTTGCAGAATTTCCTTCCACCTTAATTCCATGAAAAAGCAATCAAACAATGGGATCTTCTGCAACAAATAGATTGTGAATCGATCCCACAATACACTGAGCATTTTTTATTGCATCCCTCCCTTTTGAATTTGGTCTCCTCTTTTGTATTCTATCTATCTTATCATGTACTTTGAATTAGTACAAATAAGGCATGATGGAAGATTATGGTACCTTGTGTCTATTGATCTCTCATTGTAAATAGCCTTTTGAATCGTGCAATCTATATTGGCTTTGCTTTAAAACACACATGTGCACATGCATGCACAAACACACACACATGCATAACAAGATTCACACCCACACACACTAGCACACATAGAAACCCAATTTTGACACATACACACTCACACAACATACAACACATTCACCCACACACAAAAAACCCCATTCACACATAAGCACATTTACACTTACATGCTTACTAAACCCACCAAACATAACCACAAGCATAAACACATGCACCCTATCCAAACACTCGTTCACATGCACACAAACATACAATACCTCGTTTACAAACACACATACTATTAGAACTCCCAAAATACCATTTCCATTCCACACTAGCTACCACTCCCATACACACAAACACCTCCAAACACTCACTCATTCATTCACAAATCTAATTCCCCACAATGACACCCCATTCACACATCTCTTTACACTCACCCTTCCATATACACTTACAACCACCATTACGACACACAATAACATAAACACACTAACCCATATACAAGACACACACGAAAATTGCATTTTCCACACCCAACATACCTTGATCACATGTACACACTTTGACACAATCTATATACTAGCACTCTACACACACTTATACATTGTTTTCACACCAGGCACCTTTTTGTTCCCACTTTTCCAATATCCACCTACACATTGCACCCACCTAACTATCACACCTCATTTATAATAGACACATGCCCCTCACTCATTTACATACCAGTCCCAAAACTTCTATGCTGGCGCTTGCTGGGGGTAAAGGTGCTTGTGCCTAACCGCTCATGTATTCATTACACTGATGACAGTACTTGCACACTTGTACACTATAGTTGGGCAGGCACCCATTACTATCACTTCATTCTTTATTCTTTTGGTGACATTTGAATAAGGGAAGGCTAGTCATAGATTGTGATTGTTGCAGTTCCCACATATGGTGTTTCTTGTCGTATTTTGGCTATAACTTTTGCATATGGTATTAGATTTAGATGCTCTATAGCTAGAAACAAAGAGTGTGACAAGAGCTACAGATTTGAGCACATAGAGTTGACTCTATGCAAATTTCTATTATTTGCCTAGATGGTATGGTTATGTTTTCTAGATTGATTTGAGCTTGAAATAGCTCAGATTTTACTATCATTTCAATGCTATAATAACAAGGTAGCAAGCTTTTATAAGTGTAAAGATTATATCGAATATTTATTGATGCTTTATGGGATACTCAATAGATGTATTACTACTTCAGTTGTTGTGTATACTTTTTGATATACTAGGGCATGCTTTTGAGCTGGGATTTGGGCTCCGTTACATTGATCTTGACTACAATTATATGCCTTGGTTACTTTAGTGCCTTATGTGGTTATACACAAAGAATTTATTGGGTTTAACACTCTCGGCTTATGCTTCATGTATCTTGGATACTCAGATGTCACATACTTGATGTTTTGAGTTTGCATTACTCATTTGACATTTGATTTTATTCCAATGGGAGTTGGGAATTACTTGTGCTACTTTGGATATTGTATAGAACTTTGGATTTATGTAGTTGAGCTTGATCTTACTTTCATCGAGACCGTGGGACACTTACTTCGTGTACATTCTCTCTTGATATGTATTGGATACAATTACTCTATAGTGGGCTGACTTGATTACTTACATTGGACCTAGTACTTATGTCTATCAATGTGTTGTGAGTGATATTTATATTCTTTTGGGTTATGTATTAAGCTTTGATCAATGGGCTATACATTGATAGCTCTCCTCTCTTTACCTTGAGATCTCCTATGTGCATGATGTCTATACCTACCACATGTATGGTTATTGACACACTACAATTGTCATATCCTTTCGAGCTAGTTGTTCTTGGCCTTTCTTTCTTGGTTGCTCACACTTAGTCATTGCCATATTATTGCAACTTATTATAGTAGCTAGTCATTACAGTTTTATGCATTCAAATTGAGAGCAATCACTTAGAATTGATAGTTGTTTAATTATAGTTAGTGTATAACTAATCCTTCTAGTAGTTTCTCTTTCTTAGCCTCTGATTTGGTCGTGATTTTGGTGCTATTTTGTTGTCATTTACAATAGCCCGTTTGTCTTAAATTGTGCTTTCATCTCTTGCATTATGGTTGGTGGGTCAAACGACAATCCTATCTTTAACATTGATAAGTTGGATGGCATAGATTACAACTATTAAAAGGCATAAATCTAGCAGGTTCTAGTGCAAAAATTACAGATTAAGCCATCAAGACATGAGGGTGTAAGGATTGAACGCTTTGATGTAGAGGACTGAGTTGAATTGGATGAGTTATGTAAGTCTATAATAATTTTGTCACTTTCAAAGAAGGTCTACTATAATATTCTCTTTGGTGGATAGACCGCTTGGCAGTTATGGTATAAGATTCATAATATATATGATAAGCAAAGCCTTGTCTCTCAAATATATTGGTTGAAGCAACTCATGAACGGTCGTATGAAGCAGGGGACCCCCATATCTGCCCACTTAAATGAGTTTCATTCTATTTTTAGCCACTTTTCTTTGCAAAAAATTGAATTTAAGAACAATATTTCTCCTTTGTTCTTATTGCTAACATTGCTTGAGTCATGAGATACATTCCGTATTGCTTTGTTTGTAAGTATGCTTATTGATGGGTTAAAATTGTAGGATGTAGACGGTGCGCTCTTGAATGAAGAGGTTAATAAAAAGAATGTTGATTCTTTCTGCACCTTTTATGCTTTGACAGTCAAAGGCAATAATGGTAGGAGCGGTAATGACCACTGTGGGAGAGACTCTCATAAGTCTCATTCTTAGTCACATGGATAGTCTTGTAGTAAGTCCCATAGCCATAAGTTTGCATTGACTTGTCACTATTGTGGGAAGCAAGGTCGTATTTGGCCATAGTGCCATAAAATGTTGATGACAACTGTAAAGAAAAGGGAAAGGATAAAGTGCACGAAAAGAATGATGATTGCAACATTGTCCCTAGCAAGTCCAATGTCAAGATTGAAGAGATTAATATCATGTAAAGTGATTCTAATGATGACTACATACTTGGAGCTTCTTCTCTTGATTCTTTGTAGTTGAGTGATGCCTCGTCCACCTATTCTTAGTATTAGTTGCTTGATTCACGGGCTTCATTTTATGTCACCCCTTATCAAGAGTGGTTCCACTCCTATCGCAACATAATATGATCTATCAGGTTGGCCTTGCATTGGATACTACAGTTTTCTTTAAGCATTATGTTTACTTTGCACGATGTATGCCATGTTCAGAATTTGACTAAAATCTTACTTTCAGCTGGACGGTTGAATGATGAAACTTATACTGTCTCTTTTGGTGATTCCTCATGGAAGGTTATCCATGGAAATCTTGTCTTAGCACGAGATGCCAATTCTACCACTCTTTACCCCTTGTATTTGGGTCTATAGACCATGTTTTGGTAGTGGTTGTAGTGCCATATGTATCATTATGGCATCGCCACCTTGGGCACATGTCATTGAAAGGTATGAAAATGCTTACTCATATACAATATCTTCCACCCCTTAACTATAAGTGCTCTAATTCTTACAATAATGCATGGGTGAGCCTCTGACTCTTGTTTATTATGATGTTTGTGAACCTATGCCTTGCAAGTCAATAGATGGTGTAAAGTATATTGTTACTTTCATTGATGATTACTCACATAAGGTCTGGGCATATCGCATAAAGCAGAAATCGAAAGTCTTGGCTACCTTTCAATGATGATTACATTGGATTATGACATGTGTTGCAACAAATAGTTTGTTCTTTACTTGTAAATAGTTCTCTCTCTCTCTCTCTCTCTCTCTCTCTCTCTCTCTCTCTCTCTCTCATATTTACAATACAAAACAATTTTTGCAAGCAATCCGGATCTAGATTCATATTACGTTGACTTCTGGCAAGTTTACAATTGTTTCACAAATTTACAAATAATGATAGTAAAAGATTATCATAAATGTAATCATAGCTAACCAAAGCGAGATATTTTTGTATTTTCTCAATAAAATAAAATGCATTTACT